>NC_092710.1:368414059-368524059 GCF_047496885.1 Scyliorhinus torazame
CGGGACAGTGAAAACAGCGCGAGAGGAGAGAGAGCCAGGACATTGAAAACAGCGCGAGAGGTGAGTGAGCCGGGACAGTGAAAACAGCGCGGGAGGAGAGAGAGCCAGGACATTGAAAACAGCGCGGGAGGTGAGTGAGCCGGGACATTGAAAACAGCGCGAGTGAAGAGAGAGCCGGGACATTGAAAACAGCGCGAGTGGAGAGTGAGCCGGGACATTGAAAATAGCGCGGGAGGAGAGTGAGCCGGGACATTGAAAACAGCGCGGGAGGTGAGAGAGCCGGGACATTGAAAACAGCGCGAGTGGAGAGTGAGCCGGGACATTGAAAACAGCGCGAGTGGAGAGTGAGCCGGGACATTGAAAACAGCGCGGGAGGTGAGTGAGCCGGGACAGTGAAAACAGCGCGAGAGGTGAGTGAGCCGGGACATTGAAAACAGCGCGAGTGGAGAGTGAGCCGGGACATTGAAAACAGCGCGGGAGGAGAGTGAGCCGGGACATTGAAAACAGCGCGAGTGGAGAGAGAGCCGGGACATTGAAAACAGCGCGAGAGGTGAGTGAGCCGGGACATTGAAAACAGCGCGAGGGGAGAGAGAGCCAGGACATTGAAAACAGCGCGAGAGGTGAGTGAGCCGGGACATTGAAAACAGCGCGGGAGGAGAGTGAGCCGGGATAGTGAAAACAGCGCGAGAGGAGAGAGAGCCAGGACATTGAAAACAGCGCGAGAGGTGAGTGAGCCGGGACAGTGAAAACAGCGCGGGAAGAGAGAGAGCCAGGACATTGAAAACAGCGCGGGAGGTGAGTGAGCCGGGACATTGAAAACAGCGCGAGTGGAGAGAGAGCCGGGACATTGAAAACAGCGCGAGTGCAGAGTGAGCCGGGACATTGAAAACAGCGCGAGAGGTGAGTGAGCCGGGACATTGAAAACAGCGCGGGAGCTGAGTGAGCCGGGACATTGAAAACAGTGCGGGAGGAGAGGGAGCCGGACATTGAAAACAGCGCGAGAGGTGAGTGAGCCGGGACATTGAAAACAGCGCGGGAGGAGAGAGAGCCGGGACATTGAAAACAGCGCGAGAGGAGAGTGAGCCGGGACATTGAAAACAGCGCGAGTGGAGAGAGAGCCGGGACAGTGAAAACAGCGCGAGAGGAGAGTGAGCCGGGACATTGAAAACAGCGCGAGTGGAGAGTGAGCCGGGACATTGAAAACAGCGCGAGTGGAGTGTGAGCCAGGACATTGAAAACAGCGCGAGAGGAGAGTGAGCCGGGACATTGAAAACAGCGCGAGTGGAGAGAGAGCCGGGACAGTGAAAACAGCGCGAGAGGAGAGTGAGCCGGGACATTGAAAACAGCGCGAGTGGAGAGAGAGCCGGGACAGTGAAAACAGCGCGAGTGGAGAGTGAGCCGGGACATTGAAAACAGCGCGGGAGGAGAGTGAGCCGGGACAGTGAAAACAGCGCGGGAGGTGAGTGAGCTGGGACATTGAAAACAGCGCGGGAGGTGAGTGAGCTGGGACATTGAAAACAGCGCGAGTGGAGAGAGAGCCGGGACATTGAAAACAGCGCGAGTGGAGAGTGAGCCGGGACAGTGAAAACAGCGCGAGAGGAGAGTGAGCCGGGACATTGAAAACAGCGCGAGTGGAGAGTGAGCCGGGACAGTGAAAACAGCGCGAGTGGAGAGTGAGCCGGGACATTGAAAACAGCGCGGGAGGAGAGTGAGCCGGGACATTGAAAACAGCGCGGGAGGTGAGAGAGCCGGGACATTGAAAACAGCGCGAGTGGAGAGTGAGCCGGGACATTGAAAACAGCGCGAGTGGAGAGAGAGCCGGGACATTGAAAACAGCGCGGGAGGAGAGTGAGCCGGGACATTGAAAACAGCGCGGGAGCTGAGTGAGCCGGGACAGTGAAAACAGCTCGAGTGGAGAGTGAGCCAGGACATTGAAAACAGAGCGAGAGGGGAGAGAGCCGGGACATTGAAAACAGCGCGAGAGGAGAGTGAGCCGGACATTGAAAACAGCGCGAGTGGAGAGTGAGCCGGGACAGAGAAAACAGCGCGAGTGGAGAGTGAGCCGGGACATTGAAAACAGCGCGAGAGGAGAGAGAGCCGGGACATTGAAAACAGCGCGGGGAGGAGAGTGAGACGGGACATTGAAAACAGCGCGAGAGGTGAGTGAGCCGGGACATTGAAAACAGAGCGGGGAGGAGAGTGAGACGGGACATTGAAAACAGCGCGAGAGGTGAGTGAGCCGGGACATTGAAAACAGCGCGGGAGCTGAGTGAGCCGGGACATTGAAAACAGCGGGGGAGGAGAGTGAGCCGGGACATTGAAAACAGCGCGGGGAGGAGAGAGAGCCGGGACATTGAAAACAGCGCGGGAGGAGAGTGAGCCGGGACATTGAAAACAGCGCGGGAGGAGAGAGAGCCGGGACATTGAAAACAGCGCGGGAGGAGAGAGAGCCGGGACATTGAAAACAGCTCGAGAGGTGAGTGAGCCGGGACATTGAAAACAGGGCGAGTGGAGAGAGATCCAGGACATTGAAAACAGCGCGGGAGCTGAGTGAGCCGGGACATTGAAAACAGTGCGGGAGGAGAGTGAGCCGGAACAGTGAAAACAGCGCGGGAGGAGAGAGAGCCGGGACATTGAAAACAGCGCCAGTGGAGAGTGAGCCGGGACATTGAAAACAGCGCGAGAGGAGAGACAGCCGGGACAGTGAAAACAGCGCGAGAGGAGAGAGAGCCGGGACATTGAAAACAGCGCGAGAGGTGAGTGAGCCGGGACATTGAAAACAGTGCGAGTGGAGAGAGAGCCGGGACATTGAAAACAGCGCGAGTGGAGAGAGAGCCGGGACATTGAAAACAGCGCGGGAGGAGAGACAGCCGGGACAGTGAAAACAGCGCGAGTGGAGAGAGAGCCGGGACATTGAAAACAGCGCCAGTGGAGAGTGAGCCGGGACATTGAAAACAGCGCGAGTGGAGAGAGAGCCGGGACAGTGAAAACAGCGCGAGTGGAGAGTGAGCCGGGACATTGAAAACAGCGCGAGTGGAGAGTGAGCCGGGACATTGAAAACAGTGCGAGTGGAGAGAGAGCCGGGACATTGAAAACAGCGCGAGTGGAGAGTGAGCCGGGACATTGAAAACAGCGCGAGTGGAGAGAGAGCCGGGACATTGAAAACAGCGCGAGTGGAGAGTGAGCCGGGACAGTGAAAACAGCGCGGGAGGAGAGACAGCCGGGACAGTGAAAACAGCGCGAGTGGAGAGTGAGCCGGGACAGTGAAAACAGCGCGAGTGGAGAGAGAGCCGGGACATTGAAAACAGCGCGGGAGGAGAGACAGCCGGGACAGTGAAAACAGCGCGAGTGGAGAGTGAGCCGGGACATTGAAAACAGCGCGAGAGGGGAGAGAGCCGGGACATTGAAAACAGCGCGAGTGGAGAGTGAGCCGGGACATTGAAAACAGCGCGAGTGGAGAGTGAGCCGGGACATTGAAAACAGCGCGAGTGGAGAGAGAGCCGGGACATTGAAAACAGCGCGAGTGGAGAGAGAGCCGGGACATTGAAAACAGCGCGGGAGGAGAGACAGCCGGGACATTGAAAACAGCGCCAGTGGAGAGTGAGCCGGGACATTGAAAACAGCGCGAGAGGAGAGACAGCCGGGACAGTGAAAACAGCGCGAGAGGAGAGAGAGCCGGGACATTGAAAACAGCGCGAGTGGAGAGAGAGCCGGGACATTGAAAACAGCGCGAGTGGAGAGTGAGCCGGGACATTGAAAACAGCGCGAGTGGAGAGTGAGCCGGGACATTGAAAACAGCGCGAGAGGAGAGTGAGCCGGGACATTGAAAACAGCGCGGGAGGAGAGTGAGCCGGGACATTGAAAACAGCGCCAGTGGAGAGTGAGCCGGGACATTGAAAACAGCGCGAGTGGAGAGTGAGCCGGGACATTGAAAACAGCGCGAGTGGAGAGAGAGCCGGGACATTGAAAACAGCGCGAGTGGAGAGTGAGCCGGGACATTGAAAACAGCGCGAGTGGAGAGTGAGCCGGGACATTGAAAACAGCGCCAGTGGAGAGTGAGCCGGGACATTGAAAACAGCGCGAGTGGAGAGTGAGCCGGGACATTGAAAACAGCGCGAGTGGAGAGAGAGCCGGGACATTGAAAACAGCGCGAGTGGAGAGTGAGCCGGGACATTGAAAACAGCGCGAGTGGAGAGTGAGGCGGGACATTGAAAACAGCGCGAGTGGAGAGTGAGCCGGGACATTGAAAACAGCGCGGGAGGAGAGTGAGCCGGGACAGTGAAAACAGCGCGAGAGGAGAGAGAGCCAGGACATTGAAAACAGCGCGAGAGGTGAGTGAGCCGGGACAGTGAAAACAGCGCGAGTGAAGAGAGAGCCGGGACATTGAAAACAGCGCGAGTGGAGAGAGAGCCGGGACATTGAAAATAGCGCGGGAGGAGAGTGAGCCGGGACATTGAAAACAGCGCGGGAGGTGAGAGATCCGGGACATTGAAAACAGCGCGAGTGGAGAGTGAGCCGGGACATTGAAAACAGCGCGAGTGGAGAGTGAGCCGGGACATTGAAAACAGCGGGGGAGGTGAGTGAGCCGGGACAGTGAAAACAGCGCGAGAGGTGAGTGAGCCGGGACATTGAAAACAGCGCGAGTGGAGAGTGAGCCGGGACATTGAAAACAGCGCGGGAGGAGAGTGAGCCGGGACATTGAAAACAGCGCGAGTGGAGAGAGAGCCGGGACATTGAAAACAGCGCGAGAGGTGAGTGAGCCGGGACATTGAAAACAGCGCGAGGGGAGAGAGAGCCAGGACATTGAAAACAGCGCGAGAGGTGAGTGAGCCGGGACATTGAAAACAGCGCGGGAGGAGAGTGAGCCGGGACAGTGAAAACAGCGCGAGTGGAGAGAGAGCCGGGACATTGAAAACAGCGCGGGGAGGAGAGAGAGCCGGGACATTGAAAACAGCGCGGGGAGGAGAGTGAGCCGGGACAGTGAAAACAGCGCGGGAGCTGAGTGAGCCGGGACATTGAAAACAGCGCCAGTGGAGAGTGAGCCGGGACATTGAAAACAGCGCGAGTGTAGAGTGAGCCGGGACATTGAAAACAGCGTGAGTGGAGAGAGAGCCGGGACATTGAAAACAGCGCGAGTGGAGAGTGAGCCGGGACATTGAAAACAGCGCGAGAGGTGAGTGAGCCGGGACATTGAAAACAGCGCGAGTGGAGAGTGAGCCGGGACATTGAAAACAGCGCGGGAGGAGAGTGAGCCGGGACATTGAAAACAGCGCGAGTGGAGAGAGAGCCGGGACATTGAAAACAGCGCGAGAGGTGAGTGAGCCGGGACATTGAAAACAGCGCGAGGGGAGAGAGAGCCAGGACATTGAAAACAGCGCGAGAGGTGAGTGAGCCGGGACATTGAAAACAGCGCGGGAGGAGAGTGAGCCGGGACAGTGAAAACAGCGCGAGTGGAGAGAGAGCCGGGACATTGAAAACAGCGCCAGTGGAGAGTGAGCCGGGACATTGAAAACAGCGCGAGTGTAGAGTGAGCCGGGACATTGAAAACAGCGTGAGTGGAGAGAGAGCCGGGACATTGAAAACAGCGCGAGTGGAGAGTGAGCCGGGACATTGAAAACAGCGCGAGTGGAGAGTGAGGCGGGACATTGAAAACAGCGCGAGTGGAGAGTGAGCCGGGACATTGAAAACAGCGCGGGAGGAGAGTGAGCCAGGACATTGAAAACAGCGCGAGAGGTGAGTGAGCCGGGACAGTGAAAACAGCGCGGGAGGAGAGAGAGCCAGGACATTGAAAACAGCGCGGGAGGTGAGTGAGCCGGGACATTGAAAACAGCGCGAGTGAAGAGAGAGCCGGGACATTGAAAACAGCGCGAGTGGAGAGTGAGCCGGGACATTGAAAATAGCGCGGGAGGAGAGTGAGCCGGGACATTGAAAACAGCGCGGGAGGTGAGAGAGCCGGGACATTTAAAACAGCGCGAGTGGAGAGTGAGCCGGGACATTGAAAACAGCGCGAGTGGAGAGTGAGCCGGGACATTGAAAACAGCGCGGGAGGTGAGTGAGCCGGGACAGTGAAAACAGCGCGAGAGGTGAGTGAGCCGGGACATTGAAAACAGCGCGAGTGGAGAGTGAGCCGGGACATTGAAAACAGCGCGGGAGGAGAGTGAGCCGGGACATTGAAAGCAGGGCGAGTGGAGAGAGAGCCGGGACATTGAAAACAGCGCGAGAGGTGAGTGAGCCGGGACATTGAAAACAGCGCGAGGGGAGAGAGAGCCAAGACATTGAAAACAGCGCGAGAGGTGAGTGAGCCGGGACATTGAAAACAGCGCGGGAGGAGAGTGAGCCGGGATAGTGAAAACAGCGCGAGAGGAGAGAGAGCCAGGACATTGAAAACAGCGCGAGAGGTGAGTGAGCCGGGACAGTGAAAACAGCGCGGGAAGAGAGAGAGCCAGGACATTGAAAACAGCGCGGGAGGTGAGTGAGCCGGGACATTGAAAACAGCGCGAGTGGAGAGAGAGCCGGGACATTGAAAACAGCGCGAGTGGAGAGAGAGCCGGGAGGAGAGTGAGCCGGGACATTGAAAACAGCGCGAGAGGAGAGAGAGCCGGGACAGTGAAAACAGGGCGGGAGGAGAGTGAGCCGGGACAGTGAAAACAGCGCGAGAGGTGAGTGAGCCGGGACATTGAAAACAGCGCGGGAGCTGAGTGAGCCGGGACATTGAAAACAGCGCGAGTGGAGAGTGATCCGGGACATTGAAAACAGCGCGGGAGGTGAGAGAGCCGGGACATTGAAAACAGCGCGAGTGGAGAGTGAGCCGGGACATTGAAAACAGCGCGGGAGGTGAGTGAGCCGGGACAGTGAAAACAGCGCGAGTGGAGAGTGAGCTGGGACAGTGAAAACAGCGCGGGAGGTGAGTGAGCCAGGACATTGAAAACAGCGCGAGAGGAGAGTGAGCCGGGACATTGAAAACAGCGCGAGTGGAGAGTGAGCCGGGACATTGAAAACAGCGCGAGTGGAGAGTGAGCCGGGACATTGAAAACAGCGCGGGAGGAGAGAGAGACGGGACATTGAAAACAGCGCGAGAGGTGAGTGAGCCGGGACATTGAAAACAGCGCGGGAGCTGAGTGAGCTGGGACATTGAAAACAGCGCGAGTGGAGAGTGAGCCGGGACATTGAAAACAGCGCGGGAGGTGAGTGAGCTGGGACAGTGAAAACAGCGCGAGTGGAGAGTGAGCTGGGACAGTGAAAACAGCGCGAGTGGAGACAGAGCCGGGACATTGAAAACAGCGCGGGAGGTGAGTGAGACGGGACATTGAAAACAGCGCGAGAGGTGAGTGAGCCGGGACATTGAAAACAGCGCGGGAGCTGAGTGAGCCGGGACATTGAAAACAGCGCGAGAGGTGAGTGAGCCGGGACATTGACAACAGCGCGGGGAGGAGAGTGAGACGGGACATTGAAAACAGCGCGAAAGGTGAGTGAGCCGGGACATTGAAAACAGCGCGGGAGCTGAGTGAGCCGGGACATTGAAAACAGCGGGGGAGGAGAGTGAGCCGGGACATTGAAAACAGCGCGGGGAGGAGAGTGAGCCGGGACATTGAAAACAGCGCGAGTGGAGAGTGAGCTGGGACATTGAAAACAGCGCGAGTGGAGAGTGAGCCGGGCCATTGAAAACAGCGCGGGAGGAGAGAGAGCCGGGACATTGAAAACAGCGCGAGTGGAGAGTGAGCCGGGACATTGAAAACAGCATGAGAGGTGAGTGAGCCGGGACATTGAAAACAGGGCGAGTGGAGAGAGATCCAGGACATTGAAAACAGCGCGAGAGGTGAGTGAGCCGGGACAGTGAAAACAGCGCGAGTGGAGAGTGAGCCGGGACAGTGAAAACAGCGCGGGAGCTGAGTGAGCCGGGACATTGAAAACAGTGCGGGAGGAGAGTGAGCCGGGACATTGAAAACAGCGCGAGTGGAGAGTGAGCCGGGACATTGAAAACAGCGCGGGAGGTGAGTGAGCCGCGACATTGAAAACAGGGCGAGTGGAGAGAGATCCAGGACATTGAAAACAGTGCGAGAGGTGAGTGAGCCGGGACATTGAAAACAGCGCGGGAGCTGAGTGAGCCGGGACATTGAAAACAGTGCGGGAGGAGAGTGAGCCGGAACAGTGAAAACAGCGCGGGAGGAGAGAGAGCCGGGACATTGAAAACAGCGCGAGAGGAGAGACAGCCGGGACAGTGAAAACAGCGCGAGAGGAGAGAGAGCTGGGACATTGAAAACAGCGCGAGTGGAGAGCGAGCCGGGACATTGAAAACAGCGCGAGTGGAGAGTGAGCCGGGACATTGAAAACAGCGTGAGTGGAGAGTGAGCCGGGACATTGAAAACAGCGCGGGGAGGAGAGTGAGCCGGGACATTGAAAACAGCGCGAGTGGAGAGTGAGCCGGGACATTGAAAACAGCGCGGGAGGAGAGTGAGCCGGGACATTGAAAACAGCGCGAGTGGAGAGAGAGCCGGGACATTGAAAACAGCGCGAGAGGTGAGTGAGCCGGGACATTGAAAACAGCGCGAGGGGAGAGAGAGCCAGGACATTGAAAACAGCGCGAGAGGTGAGTGAGCCGGGACATTGAAAACAGCGCGGGAGGAGAGTGAGTCGGGACAGTGAAAACAGCGCGAGAGGAGAGAGAGCCAGGACATTGAAAACAGCGCGAGAGGTGAGTGAGCCGGGACAGTGAAAACAGCGCGGGAGGAGAGAGAGCCGGGACAGTGAAAACAGCGCGAGAGGAGAGAGAGCCAGGACATTGAAAACAGCGCGAGAGGTGAGTGAGCCGGGACATTGAAAACAGCGCGGGAGGAGAGTGAGCCGGGACAGTGAAAACAGCGCGAGAGGAGAGAGAGCCAGGACATTGAAAACAGCGCGAGAGGTGAGTGAGCCGGGACAGTGAAAACAGCGCGGGAGAGAGAGAGCCGGGACATTGAAAACAGCGCGGGAGGTGAGTGAGCCGGGACATTGAAAACAGCACGAGTGGAGAGAGAGCCGGGACATTGAAAACAGCGCGAGTGGAGAGAGAGCCAGGACATTGAAAACAGCGCGGGAGGAGAGTGAGCCGGGACATTGAAAACAGCGCGGGAGGTGAGAGAGCCGGGACATTGAAAACAGCGCGAGTGGAGAGTGAGCCGGGACATTGAAAACAGCGCGAGTGGAGAGTGAGCCGGGACATTGAAAACAGCGCGGGAGGTGAGTGAGCCGGGACAGTGAAAACAGCGCGAGTGGAGAGTGAGCTGGGACAGTGAAAACAGCGCGAGTGGAGAGTGAGCCGGGACATTGAAAACAGCGCGAGTGGAGAGAGAGCCGGGACATTGAAAACAGTGCGAGAGCTGAGTGAGCCGGGACATTGAAAACAGCGCGGGAGGAGAGTGAGACGGGACATTGAAAACAGCGCGAGAGGTGAGTGAGCCGGGACATTGAAAACAGCGCGGGAGCTGAGTGAACCGGGACATTGAAAACAGCGCGGGAGCTGAGTGAGCTGGGACATTGAAAACAGCGCGAGTGGAGAGTGCGGCGGGACATTGAAAACAGCGCGAGTGGAGAGTGAGCCGGGACAGTGAAAACAGCGCGGGAGGAGAGAGAGCCGGGACATTGAAAACAGCGCGAGTGGAGAGTGAGCCGGGACATTGAAAACAGCGCGAGTGGAGAGTGAGCCGGGACATTGAAAACAGCGCGGGAGGTCAGTGAGCCGGGACAGTGAAAACAGCGCGAGTGGAGAGTGAGCTGGGACAGTGAAAACAGCGCGAGTGGAGAGTGAACCGGGACATTGAAAACAGCGCGGGAGGAGAGTGAGACGGGACATTGAAAACAGCGCGAGAGGTGAGTGAGCCGGGACATTGAAAACAGCGCGGGAGGTGAGTGAGCCGGGACAGTGAAAACAGCGCGGGAGGAGAGAGAGCCGGGACATTGAAAACAGCGCGAGAGGAGAGACAGCCGGGACAGTGAAAACAGCGCGAGAGGAGAGAGAGCCGGGACATTGAAAACAGCGCGAGTGGAGAGTGAGCCGGGAGATTGAAAACAGCGCGAGTGGAGAGTGAGCCGGGACATTGAAAACAGCGCGGGAGGAGAGTGAGCCGGGACATTGAAAACAGCGCGAGTGGAGAGAGAGCCGGGACATTGAAAACAGCGCGAGAGGTGAGTGAGCCGGGACATTGAAAACAGCGCGAGGGGAGAGAGAGCCAGGACATTGAAAACAGCGCGAGAGGTGAGTGAGCCGGGACATTGAAAACAGCGCGGGAGGAGAGTGAGCCGGGACAGTGAAAACAGCGCGAGAGGAGAGAGAGCCAGGACATTGAAAACAGCGCGAGAGGTGCGTGAGCCGGGACAGTGAAAACAGCGCGGGAGGAGAGAGAGCCAGGACATTGAAAACAGCGCGGGAGGTGAGTGAGCCGGGACATTGAAAACAGCGCGAGTGGAGAGTGAGCCGGGACAGTGAAAACAGCGCGAGAGGAGAGAGAGCCGGGACATTGAAAACAGCGCGAGAGGAGAGAGAGCCAGGACATTGAACACAGCGCGAGAGGAGAGAGAGCCGGGACATTGAAAACAGCGCGAGAGGAGAGTGAGCCGGCACATTGAAAACAGCGCGAGAGGAGAGAGAGCCGGGACATTGAAAACAGCGCGAGAGGAGAGAGAGCCAGGACATTGAACACAGCGCGAGAGGAGAGAGAGCCGGGACATTGAAAACAGCGTGAGAGGAGAGTGAGCCGGGACATTGAAAACAGCGCGGGAGGAGAGTGAGCCGGGACATTGAAAACAGCGCGGGAGGTGAGTGAGCCGGGACATTGAAAACAGCGCGAGAGGAGAGTGAGCCGGGACAGTGAAAACAACGCGGGAGGTGAGTGAGCCGGGACATTGAAAACAGCGCGGGAGGTGAGTGAGCCGGGACATTGAAAACAGCGCGAGAGGAGAGTGAGCCGGGACAGTGAAAACAGCGCGGGAGGAGAGAGAGCCGGGACATTGAAAACAGCGCGAGAGGTGAGTGAGCCGGGACATTGAAAACAGCGCGGGGAGGAGAGAGAGCCGGGACATTGAAAACAGCGCGAGTGGAGAGTGAGCCGGGACAGTGAAAACAGCGCGAGAGGAGAGTGAGCCGGGACATTGAAAACAGTGCGGGAGGTGAGAGAGCCGGGATATTGAAAACAGCGTGAGTGGAGAGTGAGCCGGGACATTGAAAACAGCGCGGGAGGAGAGTGAGCCGGGACATTGAAAACAGCGCGAGTGGAGAGTGAGCCGGGACATTGAAAACAGCGCGAGAGGAGAGAGAGCCAGGACATTGAAAACAGCGCGAGTGGAGAGTGAGCCGGGACATTGAAAACAGCGCGAGAGGTGAGTGAGCCGGGACATTGAAAACAGCGCGGGAGGAGAGTGAGCCGGGACATTGAAAACAGCGCCAGTGGAGAGAGAGCCGGGACATTGAAAACAGCGCGAGTGGAGAGTGAGCCGGGACATTGAAAACAGCGCGGGAGGAGAGAGAGCCGGGACAGTGAAAACAGCGCGAGAGGAGAGTGAGCCGGGACATTGAAAACAGCGCGGGAGCTGAGTGAGCCGGGACATTGAAAACAGCGCGAGTGGAGAGTGAGCCGGCACATTGAAAACAGCGCGAGAGGAGAGAGAGCCGGGACATTGAAAACAGCGCGAGAGGAGAGAGAGCCGGGACATTGAAAACAGCGCGAGAGGAGAGAGAGCCGGGACATTGAAAACAGCGCGGGGAGGAGAGAGAGCCGGGACATTGAAAACAGCGCGAGTGGAGAGAGAGCCGGGACATTGAAAACAGCGCGGGAAGGAGAGTGAGCCGGGACATTGAAAACAGCGCGAGAGGAGAGAGAGCCGGGACATTGAAAACAGCGCGGGGAGGAGAGAGAGCCGGGACATTGAAAACATCGCGAGAGGAGAGTGAGCCGGGACATTGAAAACAGCGCGAGTGGAGAGAGAGCCGCGAGAGTGAAAACAGCGCGAGTGGAGAGACAGCCGGGACATTGAAAACAGCGCGAGTGGAGAGTGAGCCGGGACATTGAAAACAGCGCGGGGAGGAGAGTGAGCCGGGACATTGAAAACAGCGCGGGGAGGAGAGTGAGCCGGGACATTGAAAACAGCGCGAGTGGAGAGGGAGCCGGGAGATTTAAAAAGCGCGAGAGATTGAAAAAGCGCAGGAGCTGCGAGTCAGAGCGGAGATTTTTAAAGATCGAGGCCTAGTTTCGGGAGCCGTACGGAGGAGGACGAGCAGTCTCTGTCAGGGAGAGAACCTGAGAACATCTGAGAACCCTCAGACGGTAAGAAGGTAAGTAAGTGATTTTTACTCATTTTTACTTTTATACCTTTTTCAAATTATGTGTGTCGGGGGGAAACTTAAGTGACATCACAGAAAAGCTGTGACCTGAGTGGCTGGTTGGGAATCTACACTAAATTTAAAAAATTAAGCATTGGTAACTAATTAAACATAATTACTTAATTATAATTTAGAGGGGTATCTAAGGCAGAGATCGGAGAGTACTATATTTAGCTTTCGCATTTATATTAGGAATCTAGTGCTAGGAAACAGATAGTTAACAGTAACTTTTAAAAAATTTAAAAAATATATAATTTAAAAAAAACTTTTAATTTTAATTAATTGACGCAATGTCAGTTAGAGGGGTGCAGTGCTCTGACTGTGAGATGTGGCAGGTCCGGGAGGCTTCCAGCGTCCCGGATGGCTTCATCTGCAGAAAGTGCACCCAACTGGAGCTCCTCACAGACCGCATGGTTCGGTTGGAGCAGCAATTGGATGCACTTAGGAGCATGCAGGTGGCGGAAAGCGTCATAGATCGCAGTTATGTAAATGTGGTCACACCCAAGGTGCAGGCAGAGAAATGGGTGACCACCAGAAAGGGCAGGCAGTCAGTGCAGGAATCCCCTGTGGTTGTCCTCCTCTCGAACAGATATACCCCTTTGGATACTGTCGGGGGGGATAGCCTATCAGGGGAAAACAGCAGCAGCCAGAGCAGTGGCACCACGGCTGGCTCTGATGTTCAGAAGGGAGGGTCAAAGCGCAGAAGAGCAATAGTCATAGGGGACTCTCTACGCAGGGGCACAGATAGGTGCTTCTGTGGACGTGAAAGAGACTCCAGGATGGTATGTTGCCTCCCTGGTGCCAGGGTCCAGGATGTCTCCGAACGGGTAGAGGGCATCCTGAAGGGGGAGGGCAAACAGGCAGAGGTTGTTGTACATATTGGTACTAACGACATAGGCAGGAAGGGGCATGAGGTCCTGCAGCAGGAGTTCAGGGAGCTAAGCAGAAAGTTAAAAGACAGGACCTCTAGGGTTGTAATCTCGGGATTACTCCCTGTGCCACGTGCCAGTGAGGCTAGAAATAGGAAGATAGAGCAGCTAAACACGTGGCTAAACAGCTGGTGTAGGAGGAAGGGTTTCCGTTATCTGGACCACTGGGAGCTCTTCCGGGGCAGGTGTGACCTATGTAAGAAGGACGGGTTGCATCTAAACTGGAGAGGCATAAATATCCTGGCCGCGAGGTTTGCTAGTGTCACACTGGAGGGTTTAAACTAGTATGGCAGGGGGGTGGGCACGGGAGCAATAGGTCAGAAGGTGAGAGCATTGAGGGAGAACTAGGGAATAGGGACAGTGTGGCTCTGAGGCAGAGCAGACAGGGAGAAGTTGCTGAACACAGCGGGTCTGGTGGCCTGAAGTGCATATGTTTTAATGCAAGAAGTATTATGGGTAAGGCAGATGAACTTAGAGCTTGGATTAGTACTTGGAACTATGATGTTGTTGCCATTACAGAGACCTGGTTGAGGGAAGGGCAGGATTGGCAGCTAAACGTTCCAGGATTTAGATGTTTCAGGCGGGATAGAGGGGGATGTAAAAGGGGTGGCGGAGTTGCACTACTGGTTAGGGAGAATATCACAGCTGTACTGCGGGAGGACACCTCAGAGGGCAGTGAGGCTATATGGGTAGAGATCAGGAATAAGAAGGGTGTAGTCACAATGTTGGGGGTTTACTACAGGCCTCCCAACAGCCAGCGGGAGATAGAGGAGCAGATAGGTAGACAGATTTTGGAAAAGAGTAAAAACAACAGGGTTGTGGTGATGGGAGACTTCAACTTCCCCAATATTGACTGGGACTCACTTAGTGCCAGGGGCTTAGACGGGGTGGAGTTTGTAAGGAGCATCCAGGAGGGCTTCTTAAAACAATATGTAGACAGTCCAACTAGGGAAGGGGCGGTACTGGACCTGGTATTGGGGAATGAGCCTGGCCAGGTGGTAGATGTTTCAGTAGGGGAGCATTTCGGGAACAGTGACCACAATTCAGTAAGTTTTAAAGTGCTGGTGGACAAGGATAAGAGTGGTCCTAGGATGAATGTGCTAAATTGGGGGAAGGCTACTTAGAACAATATTAGGCGGGAACTGAAGAACATAGATTGGGGGCGGATGTTTGAGGGCAAATCAACATCTGACATGTGGGAGGCTTTCAAGTGTCAGTTGAAAGGAATTCAGGACCGGCATGTTCCTGTGAGGAAGAAGGATAAATACGGCAATTTTCGGGAACCTTGGATAACGAGAGATATTGTAGGCCTCGTCAAAAAGAAAAAGGAGGCATTTGTCAGGGCTAAAAGGCTGGGAACAGACGAAGCCTGCGTGGAATATAAGGAAAGTAGGAAGGAACTTAAGCAAGGAGTCAGGAGGGCTAGAAGGGGTCACGAAAAGTCATTGGCAAATAGGGTTAAGGAAAATCCCAAGGCTTTTTACACGTACATAAAAAGCAAGAGGGTAGCCAGGGAAAGGTTTGGCCCACTGAAGGATAGGCAAGGGAATCTATGTGTGGAGCCAGAGGAAATGGGCGAGGTACTAAATGAATACTTTGCATCAGTATTCACCAAAGAGAAGAAATTGGTAGATGTTGAGTCTGGAGAAGGGTGTGTAGATAGCCTGGGTCACATTGAGATCCAAAAAGACGAGGTGTTGGGTGTCTTAAAAAATATTAAGGTAGATAAGTCCCCAGGGCCTGATGGGATCTACCCCAGAATACTGAAGGAGGCTGGAGAGGAAATTGCTGAGGCCTTGACAGAAATCTTTGGATCCTCACTGTCTTCAGGTGATGTCCCGGAGGACTGGAGAATAGCCAATGTTGTTCCTCTGTTTAAGAAGGGTAGCAAGGATAATCCAGGGAATTACAGGCCGGTGAGCCTTACTTCAGTGGTAGGGAAATTACTGGAGAGAATTCTTCGAGACAGGATCTACTCCCATTTGGAAGCAAATGGACGTATTAGTGAGAGGCAGCATGGTTTTGTGAAGGGGAGGTCGTGTCTCACTAACTTGATAAGAGTTTTTCGAGGAGGTCACTAAGATGATTGATGCAGGTAGGGCAGTGGATGTTGTCTATATGGGCTTTAGTAAGGCCTTTGACAAGGTCCCTCATGGTAGACTAGTACAAAAGGTGAAGTCACACGGGATCAGGGGTGAGCTGGCAAGGTGGATACAGAACTGGCTAGGTCATAGAGGGCAGAGAGTAGCAATGGAAGGATGCTTTTCTCATTGGAGGGCTGTGACCAGTGGTGTTCCACAGGGATCAGTGCTGGGACCTTTGCTCTTTGTAGTATATCTAAATGATTTGGAGGAAAATGTAACTGGTCTGATTAGTAAGTTTGCAGACGACACAAAGGTTGGTGGAATTGCGGATAGCGATGAGGACTGTCAGAGGATACAGCAGGATTTAGATTGTTTGGAGACTTGGGCGGAGAGATGGCAGATGGAGTTTAATCCGGACAAATGTGAGGTAATGCATTTTGGAAGGTCGAATGCAGGTAGGGAATATACAGTGAATGGTAGAACCCTCAAGAGTATTGACAGTCAAAGAGATCTAGGAGTACAGGTCCACAGGTCACTGAAAGGGGCAACACAGGTGGAGAAGGTAGTCAAGAAGGCATACGGCATGCTTGCCTTCATTGGCCGGAGCATTGAGTATAAGAATTGGCAAGTCATGTTGGAGTATAGTGTTCAATTCTGGTCGCCACACTACCAGAAGGACGTTGAGGCTTTAGAGAGGGTGCAGAAGTGATTTACCAGAATGTTGCCTGGTATGGAGGGCATTAGCTATGAGGAGCGGTTGAATAAACTTGGTTTGTTCTCACTGGAACAACGGAGGTTGAGGGACAACCTGATAGAGGTCTACAAAATTATGAGGGGCAAAGACAGAGCGGATAGTCAGAGGCTTTTCCCCAGGGTAGAGGGGTCAATTACTAGGGGGCATAGGTTTAAGGTGAGAGGGGCAAGGTTTAGAGGAGATGTACGAGGCACATTTTTTACGCAGAGGGTAGTGGGTGCCTGGAACTCGCTGCCGGAGGAGGTGGTGGAAGCAGGGACGATAGTGACATTTAAGGGGCATCTTGACAAATACATGAATAGGATGGGAATATCGGGATACGGACCCCGGAAGTGTAGAAGATTGTAGTTTAGTCGGGCAGCATGATCGGCACGGGCTTGGAGGGCCGAAGGGCCTGTTCCTGTGCTGTACATTTCTTTGTTCTTTGTTCTTTACAGTATCCAGTGCCTTCAGCCATTTCTTTTTAAAAAAATATATATTTATTAAAGTTTTTTAACACAATTTCTCTCCCTTACAAACAATAACCCCCCCCATTGTGACAAAAAAAAACGAGAAATCGCGCAGAGCAAGATATATACATGGCAAAATGATATATTTACACAGCTTTGTACACTGGCCCTCACCCGTACGCGCCAGTTTCCCCAACCCTTCATGTTATCTCTTGCTCATCCACCCTCCCAGGCAGTCCCCCCCCCCCCCCCCCCAGGGCGTCCCCTCCACCCCCCCCCCCCCAGGTTGCTGCTGCTGCTGACCGACCTTCCTCTAACGCTCCGCGAGATAGTCTAGGAACGGTTGCCACCGCCTGTAGAACCCCTGCGCAGACCCTCTCAAGGCAAACTTAATCCTCTCCAACTTTATGAACCCAGCCATATCATTTATCCAGGCCTCCAGGCTGGGGGGCTTCGCCTCCTTCCACATTAGCAAGATCCTTCGCCGGGCTACTAGGGACGCAAAGGCCAGAATGCCGGCCTCTTTCGCCTCCTGCACTCCCGGTTCGTCCACTACTCCAAATATTGCTAGCCCCCAGCTTGGCTTGACCTGGGCTTTCACCACCTGAGATATTGCTCCCGCCACGCCTCTCCAGAACCCCTCCAGTGCCGGGCATGACCAAAACATATGGACATGGTTTGCCGGGCTCCCTGAGCACCTTCCACATCTGTCCTCCACCCCAAAGAACCTACTCAACCTCGCCCCCGTCAAGTGCGCTCTGTGTACCACCTTAAATTGTATCAGGCTGAACCTGGCACACGAGGAAGAGGTATTAACCCTACCCAGGGCATCAGCCCACAGACCTTCCTCGATCTCCTCCCCCAGCTCCTCCTCCCATTTACCCTTCAACTCTTCTACCAGCGCTTCCCCCTCTTCTTTCATCTCCTGGTGTATTTCCGACACCTTGCCCTCCCCGACCCATACCCCCAAGATCACCCTATCTTGAACTTCTTGTGCCGGGAGCAACGGGAATTCCCTCACCTGTCGCCTCACAAAAGCCCTCACCTGCATATATCTAAAGGCATTCCCCAGGGGTAACTCGAACTTCTCCTTCAGTGCCCCTAGGCTCGCAAACGTCCCGTCGATGAACAGGTCCCCCATTCTTCCAATCCCCGCCCGATGCCAGCTCTGAAACCCCCTGTCCATCTTCCCCGGGACAAACCGGTGGTTACCCCTGATCGGGGACCATACCGATGCTCCCATTGCGCCCCGGTGCCGTCTCCACTGGCCCCAGATCCTTAGCGTTGCCGCCACCACCGGGCTCGTGGTATACTTTGTCGGCGAGAGCGGCAGCGGTGCCATGCCCCCAGGCTCATTCCTTTACAGGACGCCATTTCCATCCTCTTCCATGCCGCCCCCTCTCCCTCCATAACCCACTTGCGGATCATCGTCACATTTGCTGCCCAGTAGTAGCTCCCCAGGTTTGGCAGCGCCAACCCTCCTCATTCCCTACTGCTTTCCAGGAACCCTCTCCTTACTCTCGGGGTCTTATTCGCCCACACAAACCCCATAATACTCCTGCCTACTCTCTTAAAAAAGACCTTAGTGATCACGATGGGAACGCACTGAAACACAAACAGAAACCTCGGGAGGACCACCATTTTGACCGACTGCACTCTACCCGCCAGTGAGAGCGGTAACATGTCCCATCTTTTGAAATCCTCCTCCATTTGCTCCACCAACCTCGTCAAATTCAGTTTATGTAGGGTCCCCCAACTCCTGGCTATCTGGATCCCCAGATACCGAAAGCTCCCCTCCGCCCTCCTCAGCAGTAGGTCCCCTATCCCTCTTTCTTGGTCCCCCGCCTGTAATACAAAGAGCTCACTCTTCCCTACATTGAGCTTATAGCCCGAAAACTCTCCAAACTCCCTTAGAGTCTGCATGACCTCCACCATCCCCTCCATTGGATCCGCCACGTACAGCAACAGGTCATCCGCAGATAGCGACACCCGATGCTCTTCTCCCCCTCGGACCACCCCCCTCCATTTATTAGACTCCCTCAATGACATGGCCAATGGTTCGATCGCCAATGCGAACAGGGGGGGACAGTGGGCACCCCTGCCTCGTCCCTCGGTACAGTCGAAGGTACTCCGACCTCCGCCGGTTCGTCACTACACTCGCCGTCGGGGCTCTGTAAGGGGGGGCAACTTTCAATGGCCCCCGACCGGCACTGTAGCAAATATTTAAAGACGCGAGGGACAAGATATCAATGGCACCACTGTGTGAAAATGAATGAAAACGGGACTGAGCCAGAGAGCTGGCAGACAGCAAACATGATTCCAATACATCGAAAGATAAAAGAGTGAATGAGAGACCGATTCGCTTCATCTCAGGGCAGAAAAGGAGGTGATGGGCAAAAATCTAGAAACTGCAGATATAAGGAGGAATCGGCCCGGGTTTCCAAAGGGGGCTCATGCTCGATCAACCTGAATGAATTATTTGAAGAGCAGAAAGCGTAGACAAGCCTAATGCAGTAGTTGCAATATTCTGAATGGACCAAAGACTTTTGATGAGGTACCAGAATAAGATTTGTGACTGAGATTCCAGCTTGTGGAACCAAAGGATTATAACGGAATAGTAAGCAAGCAGAGTACACAGCCAGAAACCCCATCAGCGAGAGATGGGAAGTGTTGGTGGATCTCCTGTTGTTCCCCGTTTCCTCCTGTGCTGACTCAGGCTCCTTCAGACCAGTCGTCAAGCCCCCTCTCGGGAAGCTTGACACCATTCAGGATAAAGCAGCTTTTTCTATCGAAACCCCATCCACCAGTTTGAACATTCCTCCCTCCACCAGCAACACACAAGTGTAAATATGTGTTACTTACAAGCACCTTCCAACCCAGATAAAGAACGAGAGCAGACACCTGGGAACCCCACCACCTGGAGGTTCCCCACCAAGTCACTCACCATCCTGAGTCATGTTGCAGCTGTATAGAACCTTAGTTAGGCCACACTTGGAGTATAGTGTTCAATTCTGGTCGCCACACTACCAGAAGGATGTGGAGGCTTTAGAGAGGGTGCAGAAGAGATTTACCAGGATGTTGCCTGGTATGGAGGGCATTAGCTATGAGGAGCGGTTGAATAAACTCGGTTTGTTCTCACTGGAACGAAGGAGGTTGAGGGGCGACCTGATAGAGGTCTACAAAATTATGAGGGGCATAGACAGATTGGATAGTCAGAGGCTTTTCCCCAGGGTAGAGGGGTCAATTACTCGGGGGCATAGGTTTAAGGTGCGAGGGGCAAGGTTTAGAGTAGATGTACGAGGCAAGTTTTCTACGCAGAGGGTAGTGGGTGCCTGGAACTCGCTACCGGAGGAGGTGGTGGAAGCAGGGACGATAGTGACATTTAAGGAGCATCTTGACAAATACATGAATAGGATGGGAATAGAGGGATACGGACCCAGGAAGTGTAGAAGATTTTAGTTTAGACGGGCAGCATGGTTGGCGCAGGCTTGGAGGGCTGAAGGGCCTGTTCCTGTGCTGTACATTTCTTTGTTCTTTGTTCTGACTTGGAAATATATCGCCGTTCATCACCGTCACCGGGGCAACATCCTGGAACTGACCCCCTAACAGCACAGTGGGTTTTCATAGAATTTATTATCATAGAATTTGCAGTGCAGAAGCAGGCCATTCGGCCCATCGAGACTGCACCGGCTCTTGGAAAGAGCACCCTACCCAAGGACAACACCTCCACCCTATCCCCATAACCCAGTAACCCCACCCAACACCAAGGACAATTTTGAACACTAAGGGCAATTTAGCATGACCAATCCACCTAACCTGCACATCTTTGGACTGTGGGAGGAAACCGGAGCACCTGGAGGAAACTCACGCACACACGGGGAGGATGTGCAGACTCCACACAGACAGTGACCCAAGCCGGAATCGAACCTGGGACCCTGGAGCTGTGAAGCAATTGTGCTCTCCACAATGCTACCGTGCTGCCGTGTATTGGCGATGTAGGTGGAT
This sequence comes from Scyliorhinus torazame, assembly GCF_047496885.1. NCBI lineage: Eukaryota > Metazoa > Chordata > Chondrichthyes > Carcharhiniformes > Scyliorhinidae > Scyliorhinus > Scyliorhinus torazame. Next base: position 368,434,633 of record NC_092710.1, read on the forward strand.
TGGCTATGCTGTGTCCAGGGATATGGGGATTAGATTACAGGGATAGGGTAGGGGAGTGGGTCTGGGCACGGTGCTCTTTCAGAGGGTCAGAGCAGACGTGGTGGACTAAATGGCCTCCTTCTGCACAGTAGGGATTCTATGGATTTTATCTAGACCTCAGAGATTGCAGTGGTTCAAGAGGTTCGCTCACCACCCCCTTCTCAAGGGCAATCAGACCTGGGTAATAAATGAGAGTGTAGCCAGCGACATCCACATTTGAAATCACCCTGGATGAGAGTGTAGAACTCATGCCCATGTGGAGTACTTGGGAAGGATATCATCGAATCAGCTCAGAGGAATCTGGTTAAATATAGGGGAGAGGAAAGTCAGCAGTTATCCTGGTGCAATGAAATGAACGAGGGTGGGAAGATGCTCATTTGAGCAGAAACAGGGTTTGGACGAGTTGGGTTGAACGACTGGTTTCTGATCTGTGGACTCAGTGTAACCCCGCTATTCAAAAAGGGAGGTAGAGAGAAAGCAGGGAACTCCAGACCAGTGAGCCTAATGTCGGTAGCAGGGAAGTTGCTGGAGTCCATTTGGAAAGCAGTGGTGTAATCAGACAAAGTCAGCGTGGATTTACAAAAGGGAAATCAGGCTTGACAAACCTACCAGAATTCTTTGAGGACGTAATGAGAAGGGTTGACCAGGGAGAACTGGTGGATGCGGTTTATTTAGACTTTCAGAAGACTTTCTACAAAGTTTCACAAAGCAGATTACTATGTATAGTTAACGCCCACGGGATTATGGGTAATGCCTTGAGATGGATAGAAAGCTGGTCAGCAGACAGGAAGCAAAAAGTTGGAACGAATGGGTCTTTTTCTGATTGTCAGGCAGTGACTAGTGGGGTATCGCAGCGATCTGTGCTCAGACCCCAACTGTTCACATTATATATTGATGATTTGGACGAAGGAACTTAACATGTTATCTCTAAATTTGTAGATGATACAAAGTTGGGTGGGAGGGTGAGCTGTGAGGAGGATACAGAGATGCTTCAGTGGGATTTGGACAGGCTGAGTGAGTGGCCACATGCCTGGCAGATGCAGGATAATGTGGATAAATGTGAGGTTGTCCGCTTCGGGAGCAAAAATAGGAAGGCAGATTATTATTTGAGTGGGTGTAAATTGAGAGAGGCGGATACTCAGCGAGACCTTGCTGTCCTCGTGCATCAGTCGCTGAAAGTAAACGCGCAGGTACAGCAGGCAGTAAAGAAGGCAAATGGTATGTTCGCGTGGCAGCACGGTGGCGCTGTGTTTAGCCCTGCTGCCTCACGGCGCCGAGGTCCCAGGTTCGATCCCGGCTCTGGGTCACTGTCCGTGTGGAGTTTGCACATTCTCCCCGTGTCTGCGTGGGTTTTGCCCCCACAACCCAAAGATTTACAGCAGGCAGTAAAGAAGGCAAATGGTATGTTGGCCTTCATAGCGAGAGGATTGGAGTCTAGGAATAGAGATGTTTCACTGCAATTGTATCGGGCATTGGTGAGGCCACACCTGGAGTATTGTGCCCAGTTTTGGTGCCCTGATCTGAGGAAGGATGTTCTTGCTATGGAGGGAGAGCAGTGAAGGTTAACCAGGCTGATTCCTGGGATGGCGGGACTGTCATATGAGGAGAGACTGAGTCGGTTAGGATCATATTCATTGGAGTTTAGAGAATGAGGGGGTCTCATAGAAACTTACACAATTCTACCCGGATTAGACAGATTCAGAAAGAACGTTCCCGATGGTGGGGGAGTCCAGAATTTGGGCTTGCGATTCTCCGACCCCCCGCCGGGGGCTGGCGTGAATCTTGCCCCCGCCGTGTCCCGAATTCTCCACCACCAGAGAATCGGCGGGGGCGGGAATCGCGCCGCACGGTCGGCGGGCTCCCCCCCGGCCCACGATGGGCCGAAGTCCCGCCGCTGTCAACCCTCGCCAGCCGCCGTGGATTGAACCACCTACCTTACCGGCGGGAGCAGACGGCGCGGACGGGCTCCGGGGCGTTCGGGGCCCACCGATCGGCGGGCGGGCCTGTGCCATGGGGGCACTCTTTTTCTTCCGCCTCGCCATGGTCTCCACTACGGCGGAGACCCCCTCTACTGCGCAAGCGCGGGCATGCCGTGAGCGGCCGCTGACGCTCCTGCGCATGCATCGCCCAGCGAAGTCCTTTCGGCGCCGGCTGGCGTGGCGCCAAAGGCCTTTCCCGCCAGCCGGCGGAGCGGAATCCACTCCGGCGCGGGCCTAGCCCCTCAAGGTGAGGGCTTGGCCCCTCAAGGTGCGGAGAATTCCGCACCATTGGGGCGGCCCGATGCCGGAGAGGTTCCCGCCACTCCATTACGCCGGAACCCCCCGCCGGATAGGGGAGAATCCCGGCCACGGGATCATAGTTTGAGGATAAGGGGTAAACCTTTTGGGACTGAGGTGAGGAGAAATGCCTCCACCCAGAGAGCGGTGAATCTGTGGAATTCACTCCCACAGAAAGTAGTTGAGGCCAAAACGTTGTGGAATTTGAGGAAGGAATTAGATTTGCTCTCGGGGCGAAAGGGATCGAGGGAGATGGGGGAGGGCGGGATCAGGGGATTGAAGTTCTAGGGGCTGGTTTAGCACAGTGGGCTAAGTAGCTGGCTTGCAAAGCAGAACAATGCCAGCAGCGTGGGTTCAATTCCCGTACCGGCCTCTCCGAACAGGCGCCGGAATGTGGCGACTAGGGGCTTTTCACAGTAACTTCATTGAAGCCAACTTGTGACAATAAGCGAATTATTATTGATGATCAGTCATGATCATAATATCATAGAACGTACAGTGCAGAAGGAGGCCATTGGGCCCATCGAGTCTGCACCGGCCCTTGGAAAGAGCACCCTACCCAAGATCAACACCTCCACCCTATCCCCATAACCCAGTTACCCCACCCAACACTAAGGGCAATTTTGGACACTAAGGGTAATTTATCATTGGCCAATCCACCTAACCTGCACATCTTTGGACTGTGGGAGGAAACCGGAGCACCCGGAGGAAACCCACGCACACACGGGGAGAATGTGCAAACTCCACACAGACAGTGACCCAAGCCGGAATCGAACCTGGGACCCTGGAGCTGTGAAGCAATTGTGCTATTCACAAGGCTACCGTGCTGGCGGAACAGGCTCGAAGGGCCGAATGGCCTCCTCCTGCTCCTATTTTCTGTGTAACTTAATGAAGCTGTTCCCAATGGCAGCACAGTCGCTCCCCAGAGGACAGTGAGGTCAGAGATTGGGCAGCAATGAGGGAGAAGATGCAGTGAGCTGTGTTTCCTGTTGTGCAGTGCGATGGAAAGTGTGCGAATCACCACAACGTGACAACACCAGCAGAGATTATTGCGTGCTGTATTTTTAACATATATTTATATATGTGGAGCATAAAAATATACACAATGTATTAAAACTATTTGAAAGAGTTATTGCTGAGATTCTGCACTCTGACATGCTTGTCTACGGAGCTTGGGGCCCTTTCATTCTGATACTCATTGGCTTCTAATATTGGTTAATACTGTCCGCGACCACCACCCTCCCCTGCCCACCCATTATTTGTTGGTGAGGGATTGATAAATGTTCATCCACTTTAGGACCCTACACCACCCACCTTGTTGCTGGTAGATGGGGGCTGGGTGGGGCTGGATCTTTGGGCATTGCCCAGATGAATAGGACCCATCAACATCGTGGGAGGGTCAGCCGGAGCTGTTAGGAGCAGGTGGGGGGGTTATATGTAGGACTCTGCCTTCTAATAGCCTTTCCTTCCACCTTGGCCTTCTCGAGGGCGATTAGGGTTGGACAGTCAATGTTGGCCTTGACAGCGACACACAGTGACTGGGCCAGTGTCAGGGTGGGACTGCGGACAACCATCGCATCCAATAGGAGGCCTGACATCCTCCCTCCACCCCCAGAGAGGTTGGCTGGGAGCTGGTTCTGAGTGGCTGGCTGGCAGCTCTGCCCAGAGCTCCTGCCTCCTCTCTCACCCCTCAGAGGGGGCATCGAGATGCGTGGGGGGAGCTGGAGTCTGTAGGCGGCGAGTGGCGGGTGGGGGAGGGCAGAGGGGGAGGGAGTGAAGGAGGGAAGATTGAGTGAAGACGGGAGGGACGAGTCAGTGGGGAGTAGACGGATGTGAAGGGAGGGGTGGGGGTGTGGAGGGAAAAGGGGTGTGTGGGGTGAGGGGGAAAGGGCAGGAAGGATTGAGGGATGAAGGGAAGGTTGAGGAGGGAGGGAGGAGGCAGGGAGGGAGGGAGGAAGGAGGAGTGGTGTGGAGGGTGGGAGGAGGGGTGTAGAGGGGTGGAGGGAGGGATGTTGAGGACGGAGGGAAGGGGGTGAGCATGAGGGGAGAGAGGGGGGTGGAGCATGAGGGGAGGGAGGGAGGGGGAGGGTGAGGACGGATGGGAGGGGGGAAGGGGGGGGTGAGGGGGGGAGGGGGGCAGGGTGAGGGGGGGGGAGGGGAGGGGGGGGAGAGGGAGGGGGAGAGGTGAGGAGGGGAGGGAGAGGGAGGGAGAGGAGGCAGAGGAGGGGAGGACAGGAGGGAGGTCTTTGGGAGAGGAGCGGAGAGGGAGGACGGAGGGAGGGGAGGACGGAGGAAGGGAGGCAGGCGAGGAGGGAGGGAGGGGAGTGGGAGTGAGGGGAGGACGGAGGGAGGGGAGGACGGAGGGAGGGAGGGGAAGATGGAGGATGGGAGGGGAGGACAGAGGGAGGGAGGGGAAGATGGAGGGAGGGGAGGACGGGGGGGAGGGAGGGGAGGATGGAGGGAGGAAGGGAGGGAGGGAGGGGAGGATGGAGGGAGGGAGGGGAGGATGCAGGGAGCGAGGGACGGGAGGGTGCAGTGAGGGAGGGAGGAGAGGAGGGAGGGAGGGGAGGAGGGAGGGAGCGGATGATGGAGGGAGGGAGCGGAGGATGGCGGGAGGGAGGGGAGGATGGAGGGAGGGGAAGATGGAGGGAGGGAGGATGGAGGGAGGGAGGGGAGGATGGAGGGAGGGGAGGGTAAAGGGAGGGGAGGGTGGAGGGAGGGGAGGATGGAGGGTGGGCAGGATGGAGGGAGGGAGGGGAGGATGGAGGGAGGGGAGGGTGGAGGGAGGGGAGGATGGAGGGAGGGGAGGATGGAGGGAGGGATTGTGAGCATGAGGGGAGGGAGGGAGTGAGGGAGGAAGGGAGGGATGGAGGGAGGGAGGGAAGGATGTTGAGCATGAGGGGAGGGAGGGGTTTGCCCTGACCCTGTGGGGTTGCATTTTCGAGGTTGAGGCACTCTCAATATGAAGGCAGCTGATTAGAACGGATACAATGAATAATAACACAGTTTACAAGAGGATGTGACAGTGGAGAGCTTGGCATTCGACGTCCCTGAGCCACATCGCCATTCGTTCCATCCATCAAACCAGCCCACGGAACAAGAAGGACAGGCAGGCTCCGGTCGCCAGGCCCAGCGACAGGAAGAAAGACATGATAGCTCCGGCTGTTTCTGCCTCCTTCGCACTGACGTTCCTGCCAGGAATGGGGCAAATCATTACTCAGTTAGCACAGACCCCACCCATAACCACCCATAATCACCCACCCATAATCACCCACCCAGAATCACCCACCCAGAATCACCCACCCAGAATCACCCACCCAGAATCACCCACCCAGAATCACCCACCCAGAATCACCCACCCAGAATCACCCACCCAGAATCACCCACCCAGAATCACCCAGCCAGAATCACCCAGCCAGAATCACCCACCCAGAATCACCCACCCAGAATCACCCACCCGGAATCACCCACCCGGAATCACCCACCCATAATCACCCACCAAGAATCACCCACCCATAATCACCCACCCATAATCACTCACCCACCCAGAATCACCCACCCAGAATCACCTACCCAGAATCACCCACCCAGAATCACCCACCCAGAATCACCCACCCGGAATCACCCACCCATAATCACCCACCCAGAATCACCCACCCAGAATCACCCACCCAGAATCACCCACCCAGAATCACCCACCCAGAATCACCCACCCGGAATCACCCACCCAGAATCACCCACCCATAATCACCCACCCAGAATCACCCACCCAGAATCACCCACCCAGAATCACCCACCCGGAATCACCCACCCGGAATCACCCACCCGGAATCACCCACCCGGAATCACCCACCCGGAATCACCCACCCGGAATCACCCACCCGGAATCACCCACCCGGAATCACCCACCCGGAATCACCCACCCGGAATCACCCACCCAGAATCACCCACCCAGAATCACCCACCCAGAATCACCCACCCGGAATCACCCACCCATAATCACCCACCCATAATCACTCACCCACCCAGAATCACCCACCCAGAATCACCCACCCAGAATCACCCACCCAGAATCACCCACCCAGAATCACCCACCCGGAATCACCCACCCGGAATCACCCACCCGGAATCACCCACCCGGAATCACCCACCCGGAATCACCCACCCGGAATCACCCACCCGGAATCACCCACCCGGAATCACCCACCCGGAATCACCCACCCGGAATCACCCACCCAGAATCGCCCACCCAGAATCACCCACCCAGAATCACCCACCCGTAATCACACATCCGTAATCACCCACCCATAATCACCCACCCATAATCACCCACCCATAATCACCCACCCATAATCACCCACCCATAATCACCCACCCATAATCACCCACCCTTAATCACCCACCCGTAATCACACACCCGTAATCACCCACCCGTAATCACCCACCCATAATCACCCACCCATAATCACCCACCCATAATCACCCACCCATAATCACCCACCCTTAATCACACAACCGTAATCACACACCCATAATTACCCACCCATAATCAACCACCCATAATCACCCACCCAGATTACCCACCCATAATCACCCACCCAGAATCACCCACCCAGAATCACCCACCCAGAATCACTCACCCACCCAGAATCACCCACCCGGAATCACCCACCCAGAATCACCCACCCAGAATCACCCACCCAGAATCACCCACCCGGAATCACCCACCCAGAATCACCCACCCAGAATCACCCACCCAGAATCACCCACCCGTAATCACCCACCCGTAATCACCCACCCATAATCACCCACCCATAATCACCCACCCGGAATCACCCACCCGGAATCACCCACCCGGAATCACCCACCCGGAATCACCCACCCGGAATCACCCACCCGGAATCACCCACCCGGAATCACCCACCCGGAATCACCCACCCGGAATCACCCACCCGGAATCACCCACCCAGAATCGCCCACCCAGAATCACCCACCCAGAATCACCCACCCGTAATCACACATCCGTAATCACCCACCCATAATCACCCACCCATAATCACCCACCCATAATCACCCACCCATAATCACCCACCCATAATCACCCACCCATAATCACCCACCCTTAATCACCCACCCGTAATCACACACCCGTAATCACCCACCCGTAATCACCCACCCATAATCACCCACCCATAATCACCCACCCATAATCACCCACCCATAATCACCCACCCTTAATCACACAACCGTAATCACACACCCATAATTACCCACCCATAATCAACCACCCATAATCACCCACCCAGATTACCCACCCATAATCACCCACCCAGAATCACCCACCCAGAATCACCCACCCAGAATCACTCACCCACCCAGAATCACCCACCCGGAATCACCCACCCAGAATCACCCACCCAGAATCACCCACCCAGAATCACCCACCCGGAATCACCCACCCAGAATCACCCACCCAGAATCACCCACCCAGAATCACCCACCCGTAATCACCCACCCGTAATCACCCACCCATAATCACCCACCCATAATCACCCACCCGGAATCACCCACCCGGAATCACCCACCCGGAATCACCCACCCGGAATCACCCACCCAGAATCACCCACCCAGAATCACCCACCCAGAATCACCCACCCGGAATCACCCACCCAGAATCACCCACCCGGAATCACCCACCCGGAATCACCCACCCAGAATCACCCACCCGGAATCACCCACCCAGAATCACCCACCCAGAATCACCCACCCGGAATCACCCACCCGGAATCACCCACCCGTAATCACCCACCCATAATCACCCACCCATAATCACCCACCCATAATCACCCACCCATAATCACCCACCCTTAATCACACAACCGTAATCACACACCCGTAATCACACACCCGTAATTACCCACCCATAATCAACCACCCATAATCAACCACCCATAATCACGCACCCGTAATCACCCACCGTAATCACCCACCGTAATCACCCACCGTAATCACCCACCCGTAATTTGGGGGGATGGTGCGCAGGAGAGAGAGAGGGATTTGGGATGATGGTGGGGAGGAGGGAGTGGGGGATTTGGGGTGACGCGCAGGAAGGAGTGAAGGATTTGGGGAGGAGGTGGGTAGGAGGGAGCGAGGGATTTGGGGAGATGGTGGGTAGGAGGGAGTGAGGGATTTGGGGTGATGGTGGGTAGGAGGGAGTGAGGGATTTGGGGGATGGTGGGTAGGAGGGAGTGAGGGATTTGGGGTGACGTGGAGGAGGGAGTGAGGGATTTGGGAGGAGGTGGGTAGGAGGGAGTGAGGGATTTGGGAGGAGGTGGGTAGGAGGGAGTGAGGGATTTGGGGGATGGTGGGTAGGAGGGAGTGAGGGTTTTGTGAGGAGGTGGGTAGGAGGGAGTGAGGGATTTGGGATGATGGTGGGTAGGAGGGAGTGAGGGATTTGGGGAGATGGTGGGTAGGAGGGAGTGAGGGATTTGGGGTGACGCGGAGGAAGGAGTGAGGGATTTGGGGAGGAGGTGGGTAGGAGGGAGCGAGGGATTTGGGGAGATGGTGGGTAGGAGGGAGTGAGGGATTTGGGGTGATGGTGGGTAGGAGGGAGTGAGGGATTTGGGGGATGGTGGGTAGGAGGGAGTGAGGGATTTGGGGTGACGTGGAGGAGGGAGTGAGGGATTTGGGAGGAGGTGGGTAGGAGGGAGTGAGGGATTTGGGAGGAGGTGGGTAGGAGGGAGTGAGGGATTTGGGGGATGGTGGGTAGGAGGGAGTGAGGGATTTGGGGTGACGTGGAGGAGGGAGTGAGGGATTTGGGGAGGAGGTGGGTAGGAGGGAGTGAGGGATTTGGGGTGACGCGGAGGAAGGAGTGAGGGATTTGTGGAGGAGGTGGGTAGGAGGGAGCGAGGGATTTGGGGAGATGGTGGGTAGGAGGGAGTGAGGGATTTGAGGTGATGGTGGGTAGGAGGGAGCGAGGGATTTGGGGTGACGTGGAGGAGGGAGCGAGGGATTTGGGGAGGAGGTGGGTAGGAGGGAGTGAGGGATTTGGGATGATGGTGGGTAGGAGGGAGTGAGGGATTTGGGGGATGGTGGGTAGGAGGGAGTGAGGGATTTGGGATGATGGTGGGTAGGAGGGAGTGAGGGATTTGGGGTGATGGTGGGTAGGAGGGAGTGAGGGATTTGGGTGATGGTGGGTAGGAGGGAGTGAGGGATTTGGGGTGATGGTGGTTAGGAGGGAGTGAGGGATTTGGGATGATGGTGGGTAGGAGGGAGTGAGGGATTTGGGAGGAGGTGGGTAGGAGGGAGTGAGGGATTTGGGGTGACGTGGAGGAGGGAGTGAGGGATTTGGGAGGAGGTGGGTGGGAGGGAGTGAGGGATTTGGGGTGATGGTGGGTAGGAGGGAGTGAGGGATTTGGGGGATGGTGGGTAGGAGGGAGTGAGGGATTTGGGGTGACGTGGAGGAGGGTGTGAGGGATTTGGGGGATGGTGGGTAGGAGGGAGTGAGGGATTTGGGGTGACGTGGAGGAGGGAGTGAGGAATTTGGGGTGATGGTGGGTACGAGGGAGTGAGGGATTTGGGAGGAGGTGGGTAGGAGGGAGCGGGGGATTTGGGGTGACGCGGAGGAAGGAGTGAGGGATTTGGGCGATGGTGGGTAGGAGGGAGTGAGGGATTTGGGGTGACGTGGAGGAGGGAGTGAGGGATTTGGGAGGAGGTGGGTAGGAGGGAGTGAGGGATATTGGAGGAGGTGGGTAGGAGGGAGTGAGGGATTTGGGGGATGGTGGGTAGGAGGGAGTGAGGGATTTGGGGAGGAGGTGGGTAGGAGGGAGTGAGGGATTTGGGGTGATGGTGGGTAGGAGGGAGTGAGGGATTTGGGGGATGGTGGGTAGGAGGGAGTGAGGGATTTGGGGTGACGCGGAGGAAGGAGTGAGGGATTTGGGGGATGGTGGGTAGGAGGGAGTGAGGGATTTGGGGTGACGTGGAGGAGGGAGTGAGGGATTTGGGAGGAGGTGGGTAGGAGGGAGTGAGGGATTTGGGATGATGGTGGGTAGGAGGGAGTGAGGGATTTGGGGGATGGTGGGTAGGAGGGAGTGAGGGATTTGGGATGATGGTGGGTAGGAGGGAGTGAGGGATTTGGGGTGATGGTGGGTAGGAGGGAGTGAGGGATTTGGGGGATGGTGGGTAGGAGGGAGTGAGGGATTTGGGGTGATGGTGGTTAGGAGGGAGTGAGGGATTTGGGATGATGGTGGGTAGGAGGGAGTGAGGGATTTGGGAGGAGGTGGGTAGGAGGGAGTGAGGGATTTGGGAGGAGGTGGGTAGGAGGGAGTGAGGGATTTGGGAGGAGGTGGGTAGGAGGGAGTGAGGGATTTGGGGTGATGGTGGGTAGGAGGGAGTGAGGGATTTGGGGGATGGTGGGTAGGAGGGAGTGAGGGATTTGGGGTGACGTGGAGGAGGGTGTGAGGGATTTGGGGGATGGTGGGTAGGAGGGAGCGAGGGATTTGGGGTGACGCGGAGGAAGGAGTGAGGGATTTGGGGGATGGTGGGTAGGAGGGAGTGAGGGATTTGGGGGATGGTGGGTAGGAGGGAGTGAGGGATTTGGGGTGACGTGGAGGAGGGTGTGAGGGATTTGGGGGATGGTGGGTAGGAGGGAGTGAGGGATTTGGGGTGACGTGGAGGAGGGAGTGAGGAATTTGGGGTGATGGTGGGTACGAGGGAGTGAGGGATTTGGGAGGAGGTGGGTAGGAGGGAGCGAGGGATTTGGGGTGACGTGGAGGAGGGAGTGAGGGATTTGGGAGGAGGTGGGTAGGAGGAGTGAGGGATTTGGGGTGACGCGGAGGAAGGAGTGAGGGATGTGGGGAGGAGGTGGGTAGGAGGGAGTGAGGGATTTGGGGTGACGTGGAGGAGGGAGTGAGGGATTTGGGAGGAGGTGGGTAGGAGGGAGTGAGGGATTTGGGGTGACGAGGAGGAGGGAGTGAGGGATTTGGGAGGAGGTGGGTAGGAGGGAGTGAGGGATTTGGGAGGAGGTGGGTAGGGGGAAGTGAGGGATTTGGGGTGACGCGGAGGAGGGAGTGAGGGATTTGGGGTGACGAGGAGGAGGGAGTGAGGGATTTGGGAGGAGGTGGGTTGGGGGGAGTGAGGGATTTGGGAGGAGGTGGGTAGGAGGGAGTGAGGGATTTGGGAGGAGGTGGGTAGGGGGAAGTGAGGGATTTGGGGTGACGCGGAGGAGGGAGTGAGGGATTTGGGGTGACGAGGAGGAGGGAGTGAGGGATTTGGGAGGAGGTGGGTAGGGGGGAGTGAGGGATTTGGGGTGACGAGGAGGAGGGAGTGAGGGATTTGGGAGGAGGTGGGTAGGAGGGAGTGAGGGATTTGGGAGGAGGTGGGTAGGGGGGAGTGAGGGATTTGGGGTGACGAGGAGGAGGGAGTGAGGGATTTGGGAGGAGGTGGGTCGGAGGGAGTGAGGGATTTGGGAGGAGATGGGTAGGAGGGAGTGAGGGATTTGGGGTGACGCGGAGGAGGGAGTGAGGGATTTGGGGTGACGAGGAGGAGGGAGCGAGGGATTTGGGGTGACGCGGAGGAGGAGTGAGGGATTCGGGAGGAGGTGGGTAGGGGGGAGTGAGGGATTCGGGAGGAGGTGGGTAGGGAGGAGTGAGGGGTTTGGGAGGAGGTGGGTGGGTCGTTGTGGACAATGTGCTGAGGCGAGGAGGGCCGTCGAGGGCGCAGCGGGGAGGCACCTGACATCCAGGTCAGGGGTCAGGAGGGTGGGAAACGAAACAAATGAACAGTGGCCACCAGGCCAGGGGGCCAGCAGCCAGGCAGAATGGCCACCAGGCCAGAGGGCCAGCAGCCAGGCTGAATGGCCACCAGGCCAGAGGGCCAGCAGCCAGGCAGTGTGGCCACCAGGCCAGAGGGCCAGCAGCCAGGCAGTGTGGCCACCAGGCTAGAGGGCCAGCAGGGAGAGGGCCAGCAGCCAGGCAGTGTGGCCACCAGGCCAGGGGGCTAGCAGGCCAGAGGGCCAGCAGCCAGCCAGTGTGGCCACCAGGCCAGAGGGCCACCAGGGAGAGGGCCAGCAGCCAGCCAGAGTGGCCACCAGGCCAGAGGGCCACCAGGGAGAGGGCCAGCAGCCAGGCAGTGTGGCCACCAGGCCAGAGGGCCACCAGGGAGAGGGCCAGCAGCCAGGCAGTGTGGCCACCAGGCCAGAGGGCCACCAGGGAGAGGGCCAGCAGACAGGCAGTGTGGCCACGAGGCCAGAGGGCCACCAGGGAGAGGGCCAGCAGCCAGGCAGAGTGGCCACCAGGCTAGAGGGCCAGCAGGGAGAGGGCCAGCAGCCAGGCAGTGTGGCCACCAGGCCAGGGGGCCAGCAGGCCAGAGGGCCAGCAGCCAGCCAGTGTGGCCACCAGGCCAGAGGGCCACCAGGGAGAGGGCCAGCAGCCAGCCAGAGTGGCCACCAGGCCAGAGGGCCACCAGGGAGAGGGCCAGCAGCCAGGCAGTGTGGCCACCAGGCCAGAGGGCCACCAGGGAGAGGGCCAGCAGCCAGGCAGTGTGGCCACCAGGCCAGAGGGCCACCAGGGAGAGGGCCAGCAGACAGGCAGTGTGGCCACCAGGCCAGAGGGCCAGCAGCCAGCCAGTGTGGCCACCAGGCCAGAGGGCCAGCAGCCAGGCTGAATGGCCACCAGGCCAGAGGGCCAGCAGCCAGCCAGTGTGGCCACCAGGCCAGAGGGCCAGCAGCCAGGCAGAATGGCCACCAGGCCAGAGGGCCAGCAGCCAGGCAGAGTGGCCACCAGGCCAGAGGGCCAGCAGCCAGGCAGAATGGCCACCAGGCCAGAGGGCCAGCAGCCAGGCAGAGTGGCCACCAGGCCAGAGGGCCAGCAGATGCCATCGAGGCTTGAGGCCCAGCCACTTGAGTGAGAGCCGAGGCGTTGGTAGGGGATGAGTCAGGAGGTGTGAAGAAGGCCAGGCAGGTGTTGGCATCGTGTCTTGGGGCGTTGGGGCAGATGGAGGGCATGTCTTATGTAGGCGTGTAGGGCACCCACAAACTGGGAGAGCCCAGGGCCCGATAAATGAAAGCCCGCCTCTGGGAAAATGGGGGGGGGAGGTAGATTGGTGGGTTTGGGTGATATGGCAACAGTGTGTAGGGGGGGGGCGGGTTGAGGGACACGACACACAGTGGCAACCGTGTGTACCATCTACAAGATGCACTGCAGTAACTCACCAAAGTTCCTTCGACAGCACCTTCCACCCAACGACCACTACCATCTAGAAGGACAAGAGCAGCAGATACCTGGGAACCCCAGCACCTGGAGGTTCCCCTCCCAGTCACTCACCACCCTGACTGGGAAATATATCGCCGTTCCTTCACTGTCGCTGGGACAAAATCCTGGAACACCCTCCCTTACAGCACAGTGGGTGTACCTACACCCCAGGGACTGCAGCGGTTCAAGGAGGCAGCTCACCTTCTGAAGGGCAACTAGGGATGGGCAATAAATGCTGGCCTAACTAGCGATGCAGCAACCCGTAAATACATTTTAAAAATGGTGATGTTGAGGGGGTGGGGGGGGGGGGGGCGGGGGGGGGGGGAAAGGGGGGGAGAATGAGTTCGGCAATATGTCGAGGAGGAAGGTCGGGAGATTTTGAATTGAGGTAACAGGAGAAACCCCCCTTCCCTGACCCCACCGCATTCCCCATCGGACAATCACCGGACATGAGCAGGAACGTCGCCTGGTGCTGACGCTGCGCGACCGCCTGTGTTGTTAACTCCAACCCTTCCTTGTGAGAAGCACAGGAAGACTCACTTGGGGCCGTAACACATGCAGACACTGGCCAGGTAGCCATTGGAGAAGGCGAAGATCATCATGAAGACGATGTACCAGGCATCATGGGCGAAGAAGACAGGCATTCGGCGAGGATGCACATTACACAGCATGAAGAGAGGGATGAATATTGCCCGAGCGATCACAAAGGCTGGCAGCAGTTTACTGTTCCTCTGAGGCTGAGGGAGTGGGCGAAGGAGAGAGAGAACAACAGTTTTATTCCCTTACAGATCCCAACATTATCCAAACATTCCAAATTACGGAACAAACACATATTCATAAAACAAGAGGCTTCAAGCCTCAAAACGCAAAGCTGCACTGTCAGAGGGTCAGTACTGAGGGAGTGCCGCACTGTCAGAGGGTCAGTACTGAGGGAGTGCCGCACTGTCAGAGGGTCAGTACTGAGGGAGTGCCGCACTGTCAGAGGGTCAGTACTGAGGGAGTGCTGCACTGTCAGAGAGTCAGTACTGAGGGAGTGCCGCACTGTCAGAGGGTCAGTACTGAGGGAGTGCTGCACTGTCAGAGGGTCAGTACTGAGGGAGTGCTGCACTGTCAGAGGGTCCGTACTGAGGGAGTGCCGCACTGTCAGAGGGTCAGTACTGAGGGAGAGGAGCACTGTCAGAGGGTCAGTACTGAGGGAGTGCTGCACTGTCAGAGGGTCAGTACTGAGGGAGTGCTGCACTGTCAGAGGGTCAGTACTGAGGGAGCGCTGCACTGTCAGAGGGTCAGTACTGAGGGAGTGCTGCACTGTCAGAGGGTCCGTACTGAGGGTGTGCCGCACTGTCAGAGGGTCAGTACTGAGGGAGCGCTGCACTGTCAGAGGGTCAGTACTGAGGGAGTGCTGCACTGTCAGAGGGTCCGTACTGAGGGTGTGCCGCACTGTCAGAGGGTCAGTACTGAGGGAGCGCTGCACTGTCAGAGGGTCAGTACTGAGGGAGTGCTGCACTGTCAGAGGGTCAGTACTGAGGGAGTGCCGCACTGTCAGAGTGTCAGTACTGGGGGAGTGCCGCACTGTCAGAGGGTCAGTTCTGAGGAAGTGCTGCACTGTCAGAGGGTCAGTACTGAGGGAGTGCTGCACTGTCAGAGGGTCAGTACTGAGGGAGTGCTGCACTGTCAGAGGGTCAGTACTGAGGGAGTGCTGCACTGTCAGAGGGTCAGTACTGAGGAAGTGCTGCACTGTCAGAGGGTCAGTACTGAGGGAGTGCTGCACTGTCAGAGGGTCAGTACTGAGGGAGTGCCGCACTGTCAGAGGGTCAGTATTGAGGGAGTGCTGCACTGTCAGAGGGTCAGTACTGGGGGAGTGCCGCACTGTCAGAGGGTCAGTTCTGAGGAAGTGCTGCACTGTCAGAGGGTCAGTACTGAGGGTGTGCCGCACTGTCAGAGGGTCAGTACTGAGGGAGTGCTGCATTGTCAGAGGGTCAGCACTGAGGGAGTGCCGCACTGTCAGAGGGTAGTACTGAGGGAGTGCGGCACTGTCAGAGGGTCAGTACTGAGGGAGTGCCGCACTGTCAGAGGGTCGGTACTGAGGGAGTGCTGCACTGTCAGAGGGTCAGTACTGAGGGAGTGCCGCACTGTCAGAGGGTCGGTACTGAGGGAGTGCTGCACTGTCAGAGGGTCAGTACTGAGGGAGTGAGGCACTGTCAGAAGGTCAGTACTGAGGGAGCGCTGCACTGTCAGAGGGTCAGTACTGAGGGAGTGCTGCACTCTCAGAGGGTCAGTACTGAGGGAGTGCAGCACTGTCAGAAGGTCAGTACTGAGGGATTGCTGCACTGTCAGAGGGTCAGTACTGAGGGAGTGCTGCACTGTCAGAGGGTCAGTACTGAGGGAGCGCTGCACTGTCAGAGGGTCAGTACTGAGGGATTGCTGCACTGTCAGAGGGTCAGTACTGAGGGAGTGCTGCACTGTCAGAGAGTCAGTACTGAGGGAGTGCTGCACTGTCGGAGGGTCAGTACTGAGGGAGTTCCGCACTGTCAGAGGGTCAGTACTGAGGGAGTGCTGCACTGTCAGAGGGTCAGTACTGAGGGAGTGCCGCACTGTCAGAGGGTCAGTACTGAGGGAGTGCCACACTGTCAGAGGGTCAGTACTGAGGGAGTGCCGCACTGTCAGAGGGTCAGTACTAAGGGAGTGCCGCACTGTCAGAGGGTCAGTACTGAGGGAGTGCTGCACTGTCAGAGGGTCAGTACTGAGGGAGTGTCGCACTGTCAGAGGGTCAGTACTGAGGGAGTGCTGCACTGTCAGAGGGTCAGTACTGAGGGAGTGCCGCACTGTCAGAGGGTCAGTACTGAGGGAGAGCTGCACTGTCAGAGGATCAGTACTGAGGGAGTGCTGCGCTGTCAGAGGGTCAGTACTGAGGGAGTGCCGCACTGTCAGAGGGTCAGTACTGAGGGAGTGCCGCACTGTCAGAGGGTCAGTACTGAGGGAGTGCCGCACTGTCAGAGGGTCAGTACTGAGGGAGTGCCGCACTGTCAGAGGGTCAGTACTGAGGGAGTGCCGCACTGTCAGAGAGTCAGTACTGAGGGAGTGCTGCACTGTCAGAGGGTCAGTACTGAGGGAGTGCCGCACTGTCAGAGGGTCAGTACTGAGGGAGTGCTGCACTGTCAGAGGGTCAGTACTGAGGGAGGGCTGCACTGTCAGAGGGTCAGTACTGAGGGAGTGCCGCAATGTCAGAGGGTCAGTACTGAGGGAGTGCCGCACTGTCAGAGAGTCAGTACTGAGGGAGTGCCGCACTGTCAGAGTGTCAGTACTGAGGGAGTGCCGCACTGTCAGAGAGTCAGTACTGAGGGAGTGCTGCACTGTCAGAGGGTCAGTACTGAGGGAGTGCTGCACTGTCAGAGGGTCAGTACTGAGGGAGTGCTGCACTGTCAGAGGGTCAGTACTGAGGGAGTGCCGCACTGTCAGAGGGTCAGTACTGAGGGAGTGCTGCACTGTCAGAGGGTCAGTACTGAGGGAGTGCTGCACTGTCAGAGGGTCAGTATTGAGGGAGTGCTGCACTGTCAGAGGGTCAGCACTGAGGGAGTGCTGCACTGTCAGAGGGTCAGTACTGAGGGAGTGCCGCACTGTCAGAGGGTCAGTACTGAGGGAGTGCTGCACTGTCAGAGGGTCAGTGTTGAGGGAGTGCCGCACTGTCAGAGGGTCAGTACTGAGGGAGTGCTGCACTGTCAGGGGGTCAGTACAGAGGGAGTGCTGCACTGTCAGAGGGTCAGTACTGAGGGAGTGCTGCACTGTCAGAGGGTCAGCACTGAGGGACTGCTGCACTGTCAGAGGGTCAGTACTGAGGGAGTGCTGCACTGTCAGAGGGTCAGTATTGAGGGAGTGCCGCACTGTCAGAGGCTCAGTACTGAGGGAGTGCTGCACTGTCAGAGGGTCAGTACTGAGGGAGTGATGCACTGTCAGAGGGTCAGTACTGAGGGAGTGCTGCACTGTCAGAGGGTCAGTACTGAGGGAGTGCCGCTCTGTCAGAGGGTCAGTACTGAGGGAGTGCAGCACTGTCAGAGGGTCAGTACTGAGGGAGTGCCGCACTGTCAGAGGGTCAGTACTGAGGGAGTGCCGCACTGTCAGAGGGTCAGTTCTGAGGGAGTGCCGCACTGTCAGAGGGTCAGTACTGAGGGAGTGCTGCACTGTCAGAGGGTCAGTGTTGAGGGAGTGCCGCAGTGTCAGAGGGTCAGTACTGAGGGAGTGCTGCACTGTCAGAGGGTCAGTACTGAGGGAGTGCTGCACTGTCAGAGGGTCAGTACTGAGGGAGTGCTGCACTGTCAGAGGGTCAGTACTGAGGGAGTGCTGCACTGTCAGAGGGTCAGTACTGAGGGAGTGCTGCACTGTCAGAGGTTCAGTACTGAGGGAGTGCTGCACTGTCAGAGGGTCAGTACTGAGGGAGTGCCGCACTGTCAGAGGGTCAGTACTGAGGGAGTGCTGCACTGTCAGAGGGTCAGTACTGAGGGAGTGCTGCACTGCCAGAGGGTCAGTTCTGAGGGAGTGCCGCACTGTCAGAGGGTCAGTACAGATGAGTGCTGCACTGTCAGAGGGTCAGTACTGAGGGAGTGCTGCACTGTCAGAGTGTTAGTGCTGAGGGAGTGCTGCACTGTCAGAGGGTCAGCACTGAGGGAGTGCTGCACTGTCAGAGGGTCAGTACTGAGGGAGTGCTGCACTGTCAGAGGGTCAGTATTGAGGGAGTGCCGCACTGTCAGAGGCTCAGTACTGAGGGAGTGCTGCACTGTCAGAGGGTCAGTACTGAGGGAGTGATGCACTGTCAGAGGGTCAGTACTGAGGGAGTGCTGCACTGTCAGAGGGTCAGTACTGAGGGAGTGCCGCTCTGTCAGAGGGTCAGTACTGAGGGAGTGCCGCACTGTCAGAGGGTCAGTACTGAGGGAGTGCCGCACTGTCAGAGGGTCAGTACTGACGGAGTGCCGCACTGTCAGAGGGTCAGTTCTGAGGGAGTGCCGCACTGTCAGAGGGTCGGTACTGAGGGAGTGCTGCACTGTCAGAGGGTCAGTACTGAGGGAGTGAGGCACTGTCAGAAGGTCAGTACTGAGGGAGCGCTGCACTGTCAGAGGGTCAGTACTGAGGGAGTGCTGCACTCTCAGAGGGTCAGTACTGAGGGAGTGCCGCACTGTCAGAAGGTCAGTACTGAGGGATTGCTGCACTGTCAGAGGGTCAGTACTGAGGGAGTGCTGCACTGTCAGAGGGTCAGTACTGAGGGAGCGCTGCACTGTCAGAGGGTCAGTACTGAGGGATTGCTGCACTGTCAGAGGGTCAGTACTGAGGGAGTGCTGCACTGTCAGAGAGTCAGTACTGAGGGAGTGCTGCACTGTCGGAGGGTCAGTACTGAGGGAGTTCCGCACTGTCAGAGGGTCAGTACTGAGGGAGTGCTGCACTGTCAGAGGGTCAGTACTGAGGGAGTGCCGCACTGTCAGAGGGTCAGTACTGAGGGAGTGCCACACTGTCAGAGGGTCAGTACTGAGGGAGTGCCGCACTGTCAGAGGGTCAGTACTAAGGGAGTGCCGCACTGTCAGAGGGTCAGTACTGAGGGAGTGCTGCACTGTCAGAGGGTCAGTACTGAGGGAGTGTCGCACTGTCAGAGGGTCAGTACTGAGGGAGTGCTGCACTGTCAGAGGGTCAGTACTGAGGGAGTGCCGCACTGTCAGAGGGTCAGTACTGAGGGAGAGCTGCACTGTCAGAGGATCAGTACTGAGGGAGTGCTGCGCTGTCAGAGGGTCAGTACTGAGGGAGTGCCGCACTGTCAGAGGGTCAGTACTGAGGGAGTGCCGCACTGTCAGAGGGTCAGTACTGAGGGAGTGCCGCACTGTCAGAGGGTCAGTACTGAGGGAGTGCCGCACTGTCAGAGGGTCAGTACTGAGGGAGTGCCGCACTGTCAGAGAGTCAGTACTGAGGGAGTGCTGCACTGTCAGAGGGTCAGTACTGAGGGAGTGCCGCACTGTCAGAGGGTCAGTACTGAGGGAGTGCTGCACTGTCAGAGGGTCAGTACTGAGGGAGGGCTGCACTGTCAGAGGGTCAGTACTGAGGGAGTGCCGCAATGTCAGAGGGTCAGTACTGAGGGAGTGCCGCACTGTCAGAGAGTCAGTACTGAGGGAGTGCCGCACTGTCAGAGGGTCAGTACTGAGGGAGTGCCGCACTGTCAGAGAGTCAGTACTGAGGGAGTGCTGCACTGTCAGAGGGTCAGTACTGAGGGAGTGCTGCACTGTCAGAGGGTCAGTACTGAGGGAGTGCTGCACTGTCAGAGGGTCAGTACTGAGGGAGTGCCGCACTGTCAGAGGGTCAGTACTGAGGGAGTGCTGCACTGTCAGAGGGTCAGTACTGAGGGAGTGCTGCACTGTCAGAGGGTCAGTATTGAGGGAGTGCTGCACTGTCAGAGGGTCAGCACTGAGGGAGTGCTGCACTGTCAGAGGGTCAGTACTGAGGGAGTGCCGCACTGTCAGAGGGTCAGTACTGAGGGAGTGCTGCACTGTCAGAGGGTCAGTGTTGAGGGAGTGCCGCACTGTCAGAGGGTCAGTACTGAGGGAGTGCTGCACTGTCAGGGGGTCAGTACAGAGGGAGTGCTGCACTGTCAGAGGGTCAGTACTGAGGGAGTGCTGCACTGTCAGAGGGTCAGCACTGAGGGACTGCTGCACTGTCAGAGGGTCAGTACTGAGGGAGTGCTGCACTGTCAGAGGGTCAGTATTGAGGGAGTGCCGCAGTGTCAGAGGGTCAGTACTGAGGGAGTGCTGCACTGTCAGAGGGTCAGTACTGAGGGAGTGATGCACTGTCAGAGGGTCAGTACTGAGGGAGTGCTGCACTGTCAGAGGGTCAGTACTGAGGGAGTGCCGCTCTGTCAGAGGGTCAGTACTGAGGGAGTGCAGCACTGTCAGAGGGTCAGTACTGAGGGAGTGCCGCACTGTCAGAGGGTCAGTACTGAGGGAGTGCCGCACTGTCAGAGGGTCAGTTCTGAGGGAGTGCCGCACTGTCAGAGGGTCAGTACTGAGGGAGTGCTGCACTGTCAGAGGGTCAGTGTTGAGGGAGTGCCGCAGTGTCAGAGGGTCAGTACTGAGGGAGTGCTGCACTGTCAGAGGGTCAGTACTGAGGGAGTGCTGCACTGTCAGAGGGTCAGTACTGAGGGAGTGCTGCACTGTCAGAGGGTCAGTACTGAGGGAGTGCTGCACTGTCAGAGGGTCAGTACTGAGGGAGTGCTGCACTGTCAGAGGTTCAGTACTGAGGGAGTGCTGCACTGTCAGAGGGTAAGTACTGAGGGAGTGCCGCACTGTCAGAGGGTCAGTACTGAGGGAGTGCTGCACTGTCAGAGGGTCAGTACTGAGGGAGTGCTGCACTGCCAGAGGGTCAGTTCTGAGGGAGTGCCGCACTGTCAGAGGGTCAGTACAGAGGGAGTGCTGCACTGTCAGAGGGTCAGTACTGAGGGAGTGCTGCACTGTCAGAGGGTCAGTACTGAGGGAGTGCTGCACTGTCAGAGGGTCAGTACTGAGGGAATACCGCACTGTCAGAGTGTTAGTGCTGAGGGAGTGCTGCACTGTCAGAGGGTCAGCACTGAGGGAGTGCTGCACTGTCAGAGGGTCAGTACTGAGGGAGTGCTGCACTGTCAGAGGGTCAGTATTGAGGGAGTGCCGCACTGTCAGAGGCTCAGTACTGAGGGAGTGCTGCACTGTCAGAGGGTCAGTACTGAGGGAGTGATGCACTGTCAGAGGGTCAGTACTGAGGGAGTGCTGCACTGTCAGAGGGTCAGTACTGAGGGAGTGCCGCTCTGTCAGAGGGTCAGTACTGAGGGAGTGCCGCACTGTCAGAGGGTCAGTACTGAGGGAGTGCCGCACTGTCAGAGGGTCAGTACTGACGGAGTGCCGCACTGTCAGAGGGTCAGTTCTGAGGGAGTGCCGCACTGTCAGTGGGTCAGTACTGAGGGAGTGCTGCACTGTCAGAGGGTCAGTGTTGAGGGAGTGCCGCACTGTCAGAGGGTCAGTACTGAGGGAGTGCTGCACTGTCAGAGGGTCAGTACTGAGGGAGTGCTGCACTGTCAGAGGGTCAGTATGAGGGAGTGCCGCACTGTCAGAGGGTCAGTTCTGAGGAAGTGCCGCACTGTCAGAGGGTCAGTACTGAGGGAGTGCTGCACTGTCAGAGGGTCAGTACTGAGGGAGTGCTGCACTGTCAGAGGGTCAGTACTGAGGGAGTGCTGCACTGTCAGAGGGTCAGTACTGAGGGAGTGCTGCACTGTCAGAGGGTCAGTACTGAGGGAGTGCTGCACTGTCAGAGGGTCAGTACTGAGGGAGTGCTGCACTGTCAGAGGGTCAGTACTGAGGGAGTGCTGCACTGTCAGAGGGTCAGTACTGAGGGAGTGCTGCACTGTCAGAGGGTCAGTACTGAGGGAGTGCTGCACTGTCAGAGGATCAGTACTGAGGGAGTGCTGCGCTGTCAGAGGGTCAGTACTGAGGGAGTGCCGCACTGTCAGAGGGTCAGTACTGAGGGAGTGCCGCACTGTCAGAGGGTCAGTACTGAGGGAGTGCCGCAATGTCAGAGGGTCAGTACTGAGGGAGTGCCGCACTGTCAGAGGGTCAGTACTGAGGGAGTGCCGCACTGTCAGAGAGTCAGTACTGAGGGAGTGCTGCACTGTCAGAGGGTCAGTACTGAGGGAGTGCCGCACTGTCAGAGGGTCAGTACTGAGGGAGTGCTGCACTGTCAGAGGGTCAGTACTGAGGGAGGGCTGCACTGTCAGAGGGTCAGTACTGAGGGAGTGCCGCAATGTCAGAGGGTCAGTACTGAGGGAGTGCCGCACTGTCAGAGAGTCAGTACTGAGGGAGTGCCGCACTGTCAGAGGGTCAGTACTGAGGGAGTGCCGCACTGTCAGAGAGTCAGTACTGAGGGAGTGCTGCACTGTCAGAGGGTCAGTACTGAGGGAGTGCTGCACTGTCAGAGGGTCAGTACTGAGGGAGTGCTGCACTGTCAGAGGGTCAGTACTGAGGGAGTGCCGCACTGTCAGAGGGTCAGTACTGAGGGAGTGCTGCACTGTCAGAGGGTCAGTACTGAGGGAGTGCTGCACTGTCAGAGGGTCAGTATTGAGGGAGTGCTGCACTGTCAGAGGGTCAGCACTGAGGGAGTGCTGCACTGTCAGAGGGTCAGTACTGAGGGAGTGCCGCACTGTCAGAGGGTCAGTACTGAGGGAGTGCTGCACTGTCAGAGGGTCAGTGTTGAGGGAGTGCCGCACTGTCAGAGGGTCAGTACTGAGGGAGTGCTGCACTGTCAGGGGGTCAGTACAGAGGGAGTGCTGCACTGTCAGAGGGTCAGTACTGAGGGAGTGCTGCACTGTCAGAGGGTCAGCACTGAGGGACTGCTGCACTGTCAGAGGGTCAGTACTGAGGGAGTGCTGCACTGTCAGAGGGTCAGTATTGAGGGAGTGCCGCACTGTCAGAGGCTCAGTACTGAGGGAGTGCCGCACTGTCAGAGGGTCAGTACTGAGGGAGTGATGCACTGTCAGAGGGTCAGTACTGAGGGAGTGCTGCACTGTCAGAGGGTCAGTACTGAGGGAGTGCCGCTCTGTCAGAGGGTCAGTACTGAGGGAGTGCAGCACTGTCAGAGGGTCAGTACTGAGGGAGTGCCGCACTGTCAGAGGGTCAGTACTGAGGGAGTGCCGCACTGTCAGAGGGTCAGTTCTGAGGGAGTGCCGCACTGTCAGAGGGTCAGTACTGAGGGAGTGCTGCACTGTCAGAGGGTCAGTGTTGAGGGAGTGCCGCACTGTCAGAGGGTCAGTACTGAGGGAGTGCTGCACTGTCAGAGGGTCAGTACTGAGGGAGTGCTGCACTGTCAGAGGGTTAGTACTGAGGGAGTGCTGCACTGTCAGAGGGTCAGTACTGAGGGAGTGCTGCACTGTCAGAGGGTCAGTACTGAGGGAGTGCTGCACTGTCAGAGGGTCAGTACTGAGGGAGTGCTGCACTGTCAGAGGGTCAGTACTGAGGGAGTGCCGCACTGTCAGAGGGTCAGTACAGAGGGAGTGCCGCACTGTCAGAGGGTCAGTTCTGAGGGAGTGCCGCACTGTCAGAGGGTCAGTACAGAGGGAGTGCTGCACTGTCAGAGGGTCAGTACTGAGGGAGTGCTGCACTGTCAGAGGGTCAGTACTGAGGGAGTGCTGCACTGTCAGAGGGTCAGTACTGAGGGAATACCGCACTGTCAGAGTGTTAGTGCTGAGGGAGTGCTGCACTGTCAGAGGGTCAGCACTGAGGGAGTGCTGCACTGTCAGAGGGTCAGTACTGAGGGAGTGCTGCACTGTCAGAGGGTCAGTATTGAGGGAGTGCCGCACTGTCAGAGGCTCAGTACTGAGGGAGTGCTGCACTGTCAGAGGGTCAGTACTGAGGGAGTGATGCACTGTCAGAGGGTCAGTACTGAGGGAGTGCTGCACTGTCAGAGGGTCAGTACTGAGGGAGTGCCGCTCTGTCAGAGGGTCAGTACTGAGGGAGTGCCGCACTGACAGAGGGTCAGTACTGAGGGAGTGCCGCACTGTCAGAGGGTCAGTACTGACGGAGTGCCGCACTGTCAGAGGGTCAGTTCTGAGGGAGTGCCGCACTGTCAGTGGGTCAGTACTGAGGGAGTGCTGCACTGTCAGAGGGTCAGTGTTGAGGGAGTGCCGCACTGTCAGAGGGTCAGTCCTGAGGGAGTGCTGCACTGTCAGAGGGTCAGTACTGAGGGAGTGCTGCACTGTCAGAGGGTCAGTATGAGGGAGTGCCGCACTGTCAGAGGGTCAGTTCTGAGGAAGTGCCGCACTGTCAGAGGGTCAGTACTGAGGGAGTGCTGCACTGTCAGAGGGTCAGTACTGAGGGAGTGCTGCACTGTCAGAGGGTCAGTACTGAGGGAGTGCTGCACTGTCAGAGGGTCAGTACTGAGGGAGTGCTGCACTGTCAGAGGGTCAGTACTGAGGGAGTGCTGCACTGTCAGAGGGTCAGTACTGAGGGAGTGCTGCACTGTCAGAGGGTCAGTACTGAGGGAGTGCTGCACTGTCAGAGGGTCAGTACTGAGGGAGTGCTGCACTGTCAGAGGGTCAGTACTGAGGGAGAGCTGCTCTGTCAGAGGGTCAGTACTGAGGGAGTGCTGCACTGTCAGAGGGTCAGTACTGAGGGAGTGCTGCACTGTCAGAGGGTCAGTACTGAGGGAGTGCCGCACTGTCAGAGGGTCAGTACTGTAGGAGAGCTGCACTGTCAGATGGTCAGTACTGAGGGATTGCTGCACTGTCAGAGGGTCAGTACTGAGGGAGTGCTGCACTGTCAGAGGGTCAGTACTGAGGGAGTGCCGCACTGTCAGAGGGTCAGTACTGAGGGAGTGCGGCACTGTCAGAGGGTCAGTACTGAGGGAGTGCCGCACTGTCAGAGGGTCAGTACTGAGGGAGAGCTGCACTGTCAGAGGGTCAGTACTGAGGGAGAGCTGCACTGTCAGAGGGTCAGTACTGAGGGAGTGCCGCACTGTCAGAGGGTCAGTACTGAGGGAGTGCCGCACTGTCAGAGGGTCAGTACTGAGGGAGAGCTGCACTGTCAGAGTGTCAGTACTGAGGGAGTGCTGCACTGTCAGAAGGTCAGTACTGGGGGAGTGCCGCACTGTCAGAGGGTCAGTTCTGAGGAAGTGCTGCACTGTCAGAGGGTTAGTACTGAGGGAGAGCTGCACTGTCAGAAGGTCAGTGCTGGGGGAGTGCCGCACTGTCAGAGGGTCAGTACTGAGGGAGAGCTGCACTGTCAGAAGGTCAGTGCTGGGGGAGTGCCGCACTGTCAGAGGGTCAGTACTGAGGGAGAGCTGCTCTGTCAGAGGGTCAGTACTGAGGGAGTGCCGCACTGTCAGAGGGTCCGTACTGAGGGAGTGCTGCACTGTCAGAGGGTCCGTACTGAGGGAGTGCCGCACTGTCAGAGGGTCAGTACTGAGGGAGTGCCGCACTGTCAGAGGGTCAGTACTGAGGGAGAGCTGCACTGTCAGAGGGTCAGTACTGAGGGAGTGCTGCACTGTCAGAGGGTCAGTACTGAGGGAGAGCTGCACTGTCAGAGGGTCAGTACTGAGGGAGTGCTGCACTGTCAGAGGCTCAGTACTGAGGGAGTGCTGCACTGTCAGGGGGTCAGTACTGAGGGAGTGCTGCACTGTCAGAGGGTCCGTACTGAGGGAGTGCCGCACTGTCAGAGGGTCAGTACTGAGGGAGAGCTGCACTGTCAGAGGGTCAGTACTGAGGGAGTGCTGCACTGTCAGAGGGTCCGTACTGAGGGAGTGCCGCACTGTCAGAGGGTCAGTACTGAGGGAGAGCAGCACTGTCAGAGGGTCAGTACTGAGGGAGTGCTGCACTGTCAGAGGGTCCGTACTGAGGGAGTGCCGCACTGTCAGAGGGTCAGTACTGAGGGAGTGCTGCACTGTCAGGGGGTCAGTACTGAGGGAGTGCTGCACTGTCAGAGGGTCCGTACTGAGGGAGTGCCGCACTGTCAGAGGGTCAGTACTGAGGGAGAGCTGCACTGTCAGAGGGTCAGTACTGAGGG
Organism: Scyliorhinus torazame; assembly: GCF_047496885.1. Lineage (NCBI taxonomy): Eukaryota > Metazoa > Chordata > Chondrichthyes > Carcharhiniformes > Scyliorhinidae > Scyliorhinus > Scyliorhinus torazame. The sequence continues at coordinate 368,460,742 of NC_092710.1, forward strand.
AGTGCTGCACTGTCAGAGGGTCAGAACTGAGGGAGTGCTGTATTGTCAGAGGGTCAGTACTGAGGGAGTGCTGCACTGTCAGAGGGTCAGTACTGAGGGAGTGCTGCACTGTCAGAGGGTCAGTACTGAGGGAGCACCGCACTGTCAGAGGGTCAGTACTGAGGGAGTGCTGTACTGTCAGAAGGTCAGTACTGAGGGAGTGCCGCATTGTCAGAGGGTCCGTACTGAGGGAGTGCTGAACTGTTAGAGGGTCAGTACTGAGGGAGTGCCGCACTGTCAGGGGGTCAGTACTGAGGGAGTGCCGCACTGTCAGAGGGTCAGTACTGAGGGAGTGCCGCAGTGTCTGAGGGTCAGTACTGAGGGAGTGCCGCACTGTCAGAGGGTCAGTACTAAGGGAGTGCTGAACTGTCAGAGGGTCAGTGCTGAGGGAGTGCCGCACTGTCAGAGGGTCAGTACTGAGGGAGTGCCGCACTGTCAGAGGGTCAGTACTGAGGGAGTGCCGCACTGTCAGAGGGTCAGTACTGAGGGAGTGCTGCACTGCCAGAGGGTCAGTACTGAGGGAGTGCCGCACTGTCAGAGAGTCAGTACTGAGGGAGAGCTGCACTGTCAGAGGGTCCGTACTGAGGGAGAGCTGCACTGTCAGAGGGTCAGTACTGAGGGAGTGCTGCACTGTCAGAGGGTCAGTACTGAGGGATTGCTGCATTGTCAGAGGGTCAGTACTGAGGGAGTGCTGCACTGTCAGAGGGTCAGTACTGAGGGAGAGCTGCACTGTCAGAGGGTCAGTACAGAGGGAGTGCTGCACTGTCAGAGGGTCAGAACTGAGGGAGTGCTGTATTGTCAGAGGGTCAGTACTGAGGGAGTGCTGCACTGTCAGAGGGTCAGTACTGAGGGAGTGCTGCACTGTCAGAGGGTCAGTACTGAGGGAGCACCGCACTGTCAGAGGGTCAGTACTGAGGGAGTGCTGTACTGTCAGAAGGTCAGTACTGAGGGAGTGCCGCACTGTCAGAGGGTCCGTACTGAGGGAGTGCTGAACTGTTAGAGGGTCAGTACTGAGGGAGTGCCGCACTGTCAGGGGGTCAGTACTGAGGGAGTGCCGCACTGTCAGAGGGTCAGTACTGAGGGAGTGCCGCAGTGTCAGAGGGTCAGTACTGAGGGAGTGCCGCACTGTCAGAGGGTCAGTACTAAGGGAGTGCTGAACTGTCAGAGGGTCAGTGCTGAGGGAGTGCCGCACTGTCAGAGGGTCAGTACTGAGGGAGTGCCGCACTGTCAGAGGGTCAGTACTGAGGGAGTGCTGCACTGCCAGAGGGTCAGTACTGAGGGAGTGCCGCACTGTCAGAGGGTCAGTACTGAGGGAGTGCCGCACTGTCAGAGGGTCATTACTGAGGGAGTGCTGCACTGTCAGAGGGTCCGTACTGAGGGAGTGCTGCACTGTCAGAGGGTCAGTACTGAGGGGGCGTGGCACTGTGAGAGGGTCAGTACTGAGGGAGTGCCGCTCTGTCAGAGGGTCCGTACTGAGGGAGTGCTGCACTGTCAGAAGGTCAGTACTGAGGGGGCGTGGCACTGTCAGAGGGTCAGTACTGAGGGAGTGCCGCACTGTCAGAGGGTCAGTACTGAGGGAGTGCCGCACTGTCAGAGGGACAGTACTGAGGGAGTGCTGCACTGTCAGAAGGTCAGTACTGAGGGAGTGCCGCTCTGTCAGAGGGTCCGTACTGAGGGAGTGCCGCACTGTCAGAGGGACAGTACTGAGGGAGTGCTGCAATGTCAGAGGGTCAGTACTGAGGGAGTGCCGCACTGTCAGAAGGTCCGTACTGAGGGAGTGCTGCACTGTCAGAAGGTCAGTACTGAGGGAGTGCCGCACTGTCAGAGGGTCAGTACTGAGGGAGTGCCGCACTGTCAGAGGGTCAGTACTGAGGGAGTGCCGCTCTGTCAGAGGGTCCGTACTGAGGGAGTGCTGCACTGTCAGAAGGTCAGTACTGAGGGAGCACCGCACTGTCAGAGGGTCAGTACTGAGGGAGTGCTGTACTGTCAGAAGGTCAGTACTGAGGGAGTGCCGCATTGTCAGAGGGTCCGTACTGAGGGAGTGCTGAACTGTTAGAGGGTCAGTACTGAGGGAGTGCCGCACTGTCAGGGGGTCAGTACTGAGGGAGTGCCGCACTGTCAGAGGGTCAGTACTGAGGGAGTGCCGCAGTGTCTGAGGGTCAGTACTGAGGGAGTGCCGCACTGTCAGAGGGTCAGTACTAAGGGAGTGCTGAACTGTCAGAGGGTCAGTGCTGAGGGAGTGCCGCACTGTCAGAGGGTCAGTACTGAGGGAGTGCCGCACTGTCAGAGGGTCAGTACTGAGGGAGTGCCGCACTGTCAGAGGGTCAGTACTGAGGGAGTGCTCCACTGCCAGAGGGTCAGTACTGAGGGAGTGCCGCACTGTCAGAGAGTCAGTACTGAGGGAGAGCTGCACTGTCAGAGGGTCCGTACTGAGGGAGAGCTGCACTGTCAGAGGGTCAGTACTGAGGGAGTGCTGCACTGTCAGAGGGTCAGTACTGAGGGATTGCTGCATTGTCAGAGGGTCAGTACTGAGGGAGTGCTGCACTGTCAGAGGGTCAGTACTGAGGGAGAGCTGCACTGTCAGAGGGTCAGTACAGAGGGAGTGCTGCACTGTCAGAGGGTCAGAACTGAGGGAGTGCTGTATTGTCAGAGGGTCAGTACTGAGGGAGTGCTGCACTGTCAGAGGGTCAGTACTGAGGGAGTGCTGCACTGTCAGAGGGTCAGTACTGAGGGAGCACCGCACTGTCAGAGGGTCAGTACTGAGGGAGTGCTGTACTGTCAGAAGGTCAGTACTGAGGGAGTGCCGCACTGTCAGAGGGTCCGTACTGAGGGAGTGCTGAACTGTTAGAGGGTCAGTACTGAGGGAGTGCCGCACTGTCAGGGGGTCAGTACTGAGGGAGTGCCGCACTGTCAGAGGGTCAGTACTGAGGGAGTGCCGCAGTGTCAGAGGGTCAGTACTGAGGGAGTGCCGCACTGTCAGAGGGTCAGTACTAAGGGAGTGCTGAACTGTCAGAGGGTCAGTGCTGAGGGAGTGCCGCACTGTCAGAGGGTCAGTACTGAGGGAGTGCCGCACTGTCAGAGGGTCAGTACTGAGGGAGTGCTGCACTGCCAGAGGGTCAGTACTGAGGGAGTGCCGCACTGTCAGAGGGTCAGTACTGAGGGAGTGCCGCACTGTCAGAGGGTCATTACTGAGGGAGTGCTGCACTGTCAGAGGGTCCGTACTGAGGGAGTGCTGCACTGTCAGAGGGTCAGTACTGAGGGGGCGTGGCACTGTGAGAGGGTCAGTACTGAGGGAGTGCCGCTCTGTCAGAGGGTCCGTACTGAGGGAGTGCTGCACTGTCAGAAGGTCAGTACTGAGGGGGCGTGGCACTGTCAGAGGGTCAGTACTGAGGGAGTGCCGCACTGTCAGAGGGTCAGTACTGAGGGAGTGCCGCACTGTCAGAGGGACAGTACTGAGGGAGTGCTGCACTGTCAGAAGGTCAGTACTGAGGGAGTGCCGCTCTGTCAGAGGGTCCGTACTGAGGGAGTGCCGCACTGTCAGAGGGACAGTACTGAGGGAGTGCTGCAATGTCAGAGGGTCAGTACTGAGGGAGTGCCGCACTGTCAGAAGGTCCGTACTGAGGGAGTGCTGCACTGTCAGAAGGTCAGTACTGAGGGAGTGCCGCACTGTCAGAGGGTCAGTACTGAGGGAGTGCCGCACTGTCAGAGGGTCAGTACTGAGGGAGTGCCGCTCTGTCAGAGGGTCCGTACTGAGGGAGTGCTGCACTGTCAGAAGGTCAGTACTGAGGGAGTGCCGCACTGTCAGAGGGTCAGTACTGAGGGAGTGCCGCACTGTCAGAGGGTCAGTACTGAGGGAGTGCTGCATTGTCAGAGGGTCAGTACTGAGGGAGTGCCGCTCTGTCAGAGGGTCCGTACTGAGGGAGTGCTGCACTGTCAGAAGGTCAGTACTGAGGGAGTGCCGCACTGTCAGAGGGTCAGTACTGAGGGAGTGCCGCACTGTCAGAGGGTCAGTACTGAGGGAGTGCTGCACTGTCAGAGGGTCCGTACTGAGGGAGTGCCGCACTGTCAGAGGGTCAGTACTGAGGGAGTGCTGCACTGTCAGAGAGTCAGTACTGAGGGAGTGCTGCACTGTCAGAGGGTCAGTACTGAGGGAGTGCTGCACTGTCAGAGAGTCAGTACTGCGGGAGTGCCGCACTGTCAGAGGGTCAGTACTGAGGGAGTGCTGCACTGTGAGAGGGTCAGTACTGAGGGAGTGCTGCTCTGTCAGAGGGTCAGTACTGAGGGAGTGCTGCATTGTCAGAGGGTCAGTACTGAGGGAGCGCTGCACTGTCAGAGGGTCAGTACTGAGGGAGTGCCGCTCTGTCAGAGGGTCCGTACTGAGGGAGTGCTGCACTGTCAGAGGGTCAGTACTGAGGGAGTGCTGCACTGTCAGAGGGTCAGTACTGAGGGAGTGCTGCACTGTCAGAGGGTCAGTACTGAGGGAGTGCCGCACTCTCAGAGGGTCAGTACTGAGGCAGTGCTGCACTGTCAGAGGGTCAGTACTGAGGGAGTGCTGCACTGTCAGAGGGTCAGTACTGAGGGAGTGCCGCACTGTCAGAGGGTCAGTACTGAGGGAGTGCCGCACTGTCAGAGGGTCAGTATTGAGGGAGTGCTGCACTGTCAGAGGGTCAGTACTGAGAGAGTGCCGCACTGTCAGAGGGTCCGTACTGAGGGAGTGCTGAACTGTTAGAGGGTCAGTACTGAGGGAGTGCCGCACTGTCAGGGGGTCAGTACTGAGGGAGTGCCGCACTGTCAGAGGGTCAGTACTGAGGGAGTGCCGCAGTGTCTGAGGGTCAGTACTGAGGGAGTGCCGCACTGTCAGAGGGTCAGTACTAAGGGAGTGCTGAACTGTCAGAGGGTCAGTGCTGAGGGAGTGCCGCACTGTCAGAGGGTCAGTACTGAGGGAGTGCCGCACTGTCAGAGGGTCAGTACTGAGGGAGTGCTGCACTGCCAGAGGGTCAGTACTGAGGGAGTGCCGCACTGTCAGAGGGTCAGTACTGAGGGAGTGCTGCACTGTCAGAGGGTCAGTACTGAGGGAGTGCCGCACTGTCAGAGGGTCAGTACTGAGGGAGTGCCGCTCTGTCAGAGGGTCCGTACTGAGGGAGTGCTGCACTGTCAGAAGGTCAGTACTGAGGGAGTGCCGCACTGTCAGAGGGTCAGTACTGAGGGAGTGCCGCACTGTCAGAGGGTCAGTACTGAGGGAGTGCTGCATTGTCAGAGGGTCAGTAGTGAGGGAGTGCCGCTCTGTCAGAGGGTCCGTACTGAGGGAGTGCTGCACTGTCAGAAGGTCAGTACTGAGGGAGTGCCGCACTGTCAGAGGGTCAGTACTGAGGGAGTGCCGCACTGTCAGAGGGTCAGTACTGAGGGAGTGCTGCACTGTCAGAGGGTCAGTACTGAGGGAGTGCTGCACTGTCAGAGGGTCAGTACTGAGGGAGTGCCGCACTGTCAGAGGGTCAGTACTGAGGGAGTGCCGCACTGTCCGAGGGTCAGTACTGAGGAGTGCCGCACTGTCAGAGGGTCAGTACTGAGGGAGTGCTGCACTGTCAGAGGGTCAGTACTGAGGGAGTGCCGCACTGTCAGAGGGTCAGTACTGAGGGAGTGCTGCACTGTCAGAGGGTCAGTACTGAGGGAGTGCTGCACCGTCAGAGGGTCAGTATTGAGGGAGTGCCGCACTGTCAGAGGGTCAGTACTGAGGGAGTGCTGCACTGTCAGAGGGTCAGTACTGAGGGAGTGCTGCTCTGTCAGAGGGTCAGTACTGAGGGAGTGCTGCACCGTCAGATGGTCAGTATTGAGGGAGTGCCGCACTGTCAGAGGGTCAGTACTGAGGGAGTGCTGCACTGTCAGAGGGTCAGTACTGAGGGAGTGCTGCACCGTCAGAGGGTCAGTATTGAGGGAGTGCCGCACTGTCAGAGGGTCAGTACTGAGGGAGTGCCGCACCGTCAGAGGGTCAGTACTGAGGGAGTGCTGCTCTGTCAGAGGGTCAGTACTCAGGGAGTTCTGCACTGTCAGAGGGTCAGTACTGAGGGAGTGCTGCTCTGTCAGAGGGTCAGTACTCAGGGAGTGCTGCACTGTCAGAGGGTCAGTACTGAGGGAGTGCTGCACTGTCAGAGGGTCAGTACTGAGGGAGTGCTGCACTGTCAGAGGGTCAGTACTGAGGGAGTGCCGCACTGTCAGAGGGTCAGTACTGAGGGAGTGCTGCACTGTCAGAGGGTCAGTACTGAGGGAGTGCTGCACTGTCAGAGTGTCAGTACTGAGGGAATGCCGCACTGTCAGAGGGTCAGTACTGAGGGAGTGCTGCACTGTCAGAGGGTCAGTACTGAGGGAGGGCTGCATTGTCAGAGGGTCAGTACTGAGGGAGTGCTGCACTGTCAGAGGGTCAGTACTGAGGGAGTGCTGCACTGTCAGAGGGTCAGTACTGAGGGAATGCCGCACTGTCAGAGGGTCAGTACTGAGGGAGTGCTGCACTGTCAGAGGGTCAGTACTGAGGGAGAGCCACACTGTCAGAGGGTCAGTACTGAGGGAGCACCGCACTGTCAGAGGGTCAGTACTGAGGGACTGCTGCACTGTCAGAGGGTCAGTACAGAGGGACTGCTGCACTGTCAGAGTGTCAGTACTGAGGGAGTGCCGCACTGTCAGAGGGTCAGTACAGAGGGACTGCTGCACTGTCAGAGGGTCAGTACTGAGGGAGAGCCACACTGTCAGAGGGTCAGTACTGAGGGAGTGCCGCACTGTCAGAGGGTCAGTACTGAGGGAGTGCCGCACTGTCAGAGGGTCAGTACTGAGGGACTGCTGCACTGTCAGAGGGTCAGTACTGAGGGAGTGCCGCACTGTCAGAGGGTCAGTACTGAGGGAGTGCTGCACTGTCAGAGGGTCAGTACTGAGGGAGTGCTGCACTGTCAGAGGGTCAGTACTGAGGGAGTGCCGCACTGTCAGAGGGTCAGTACTGAGGGAGGGCTGCACTGTCAGAGGGTCAGTACTGAGGGAGTGCCGCACTGTCAGAGGGTCAGTACTGAGGGAGAGCTGCACTGTCAGAGGGTCAGTACTGAGGGAGTGCTGCACTGTCAGAGGGTCAGTACTGAGGGAGTGCCGCACTGTCAGAGGGTCAGTACTGAGGGAGTGCTGCACTGTCAGAGGGTCAGTACTGAGGGAGTGCTGCACTGTCAGAGGGTCAGTACTGAGGGAGTGCTGCACGGTCAGAGGGTCCTGGCGGAGAATCGGCCCCCGGTGCGTTTGGTGTGGCTCCGGCGATTTTCCGGCCGCACGGAAACGGCATCTCCCGCCGGCGCCGTTCACCCCTGGTCGCTGTCGGCCGGAACTCTGCGCGAAGGGTCGGGGGATGGCCTGCGGGGCGGGAGGGGAGGGGGGCTCCGTCCCCGGGAGGGGTCTCCGTCCCCGGGAGGGGGGCTCCGTCCCCGGGAGGGGTCTCCGTCCCCGGGAGGGGGGCTCCGTCCCCGGGAGGGGTCTCCGTCCCCGGGAGGGGTCTCCGTCCCCGGGAGGGGGGCTCCGTCCCCGGGAGGGGGCTCCGTCCCCGGGAGGGGTCTCCGTCCCCAGGAGGGGGTCTCCGTCCCCAGGAGGGGGTCTCCGTCCCCGGGAGGGGGTCTCCGTCCCCGGGAGGGGACTCCGTTCCCGGGAGGGGGGCTCCGTCCCCGGGAGGGGGGCTCCGTCCCCGGGAGGGGGGCTCCGTTCCCGGGAGGGGGGCTCCGTCCCCGGGAGGGGGGCTCCGTCCCCGGGAGGGGTCTCCGTCCCCGGGAGGGGGGCTCCGTCCCCGGGAGGGGGGCTCCGTCCCCGGGAGGGGGGCTCCGTCCCCGGGAGGGTCTCCGTCCCCGGGAGGGGGGCTCCGTCCCCGGGAGGGGTCTCTGTCCCCGGGAGGGGGGCTCCGTCCCCAGGAGGGGGCTCCGTCCCCGGGAGGGGGTCTCCGTCCCCAGGAGGGGGCTCCGTCCCCGGGAGGGGTCTCCGTCCCCGGGAGGGGTCTCCGTCCCCGGGAGGGGGGCTCCGTCCCCGGGGAGGGGTCTCCGACGGGGTCTTGCCCGTGGTCAGGGCCCACTGATCGGCGGTCCGGCCTCAGCCCCCCCCCGGGCCCACTTTGTTGTGCGGCCGGGGCCTGATCCCCCTGCGCCATGTTGCGTTGGCGCCGTGGCGCTGGAGAAGCCCCCGCGCCTGCCCGGCCTGGCGGGCGCCCATTTGGTGCCAGGAACTGCTCCAGCGCCGTGCTGACCCCCTGTGGGTGCCCGAATCGGTTGTCCCCGCGCCCGTTTCGCGCCAGTGTGAACTGCGACGGCGTTCACGACGGTGCGAACGTCCCACTTTCGGAGAATCGCGCCCCAAGCGTCTGCCGCCTGCGTGAATGAGGCAATTTGGAAGAAGAGCAGGAGAATTGTCTCCTGTCTCCTGGCCAATATTGTCCATGAAGTCAGATCAGACAGGCGTTTATCTGATTGGTTTTGTGTAAAGTTTCTGTGCATCAATTAGCCGCTGTCATTCCCGCACTATCCCACCGCCTCGATCAGGAACGCCCGTCTTGGGCTCAAAGCTGCCTTGGGTCTTTCTGGGATTTGTGAATGCTGCTTTACACAGGCCGGTGGCATTTACTCCCTCCCTCCCTCCCTCCCTTTCTATTTTTCCCTCTCTTTCTCACTCCCTTCCTCCCCTTCTCCCTCCCTCCCTTTCTCCCTCCCTCCCTTGCCTCTCTTTCTCCCTCCCTCCCTTCCTTTCTATTTTTCCCTCTCTTTCTCACTCCCTTCCTCCCCTTCTCCCTCCCTCCCTTTCTCCCTCCCTCCCTTGCCTCTCTTTCTCCTTCCCTCCCTCCCTTTCTGTCTTGCCCGCTCTTTCTCCCTCCCTCCCTCTGTTTCTCCCTCCCTCCCTTTCTATCTCCCTCCCTCCCTTTCTCCCTCCCTCCCTCCCTCTATTTCTCACTCCCTCCCTCCCTCTATTTCTCCCTCTCTTTCTCCCTCCCTCCCTCTTTTTCTCCCTCCCTCCCTCTCTTTCTCCCTCCCTCGCTCTCCTTCTCCCTCCCCCCCTCTTTCTCCCTCCCTCTCTCCCGCCCTCTCTTTCTCCCTCCCTCCCTCTCTCCCGCCCTCTTTCTCCCTCCCTCTATTTCTCCCTCCCTCCCTCTCTCTCTCTCTCTCCCTCCCTCCCTCTCTTTCTCCCTCCCTCCCCCCCTTGCCCTCTCTCCCTCCCTGCCCTCTCTCTCTTCCTTGCCCTCTCTCTCTCATTCTGTGTGCAATGCTGCCAGAATGTACTCAGCAACGTGAGACCAGCAACGCAGCTGTGTTCACAAACTTGCCGAGATCACTCCTACCCAACCATGATGTTCGAGTATTTTGTGAAAAAAACAGCTCATGTTTCAAACTCGTGAGGTGGATTATAATTACTGGCAGGTTTCAAAGCTGCCTGTTACTCGTTTATGGTCTGTCAACTCAATGATCACACACGCATCTCACAGCAAGAGAACTTCGCTGAGAAAGACAGACACCCTGTTACAATCCTCCTCACCCACCCTGTTACAATCCCCCCTCACCCACCCTGTTACAATCCTCCCTCACCCTGTCCTCAGAGTCAGCAACACCCTGTTACAATCCTCCCTCACCCTGTCCTCAGAGTTAGCAACACCCTGTTACAATCCCCCCCTCACCCACCCTGTTACAATCCCCCTCACCCTGTCCTCAGAGTCAGCAACACCCTGTTACAATCCCCGTCACCCTGTCCTCAGAGTCAGCAACACCCTGTTACAATCCTCCCTCACCCACCCTGTTACAATCCCCCTCACCCTGTCCTCAGAGTTAGCAACACTTTGTTACAACCCCCCCTCACCCACCCTGTTACAATCCCCCTCACCCTGTCCTCAGAGTCAGCAACACCCTGTTACAATCCCCCTCACCCTGTCCTCAGAGTCAGCAACACCCTGTTACAATCCTTCCTCACTCACCCTGTTACAATCCCACTCACCCTGTCCTCAGAGTCAGCAACACCCTGTTACAACCACCCCCTCACCCACCCTGTTACAACCCCCCTCACCCTGTCCTCAGAGTCAGCAACACCCTGTTACAATCCCCCCTCACCCACCCTGTTACAATCCCCCTCACCCTGTCCTCAGAGTTACCACCACCCTGTTACAATCCTCCCTCACCCTGTCCTCAGAGTTAGCAACACCCTGTTACAATCCCCCTCACCCTGTCCTCAGAGTCAGCAACACCCTGTTACAATCCCCCCTCACCCTGTCCTCAGAGACAGCAACACCCTGTTACAATCCTTCCTCACCCACCCTGTTACAATCCCCCTCACCCTGTCCTCAGAGTCAGCAACACCCTGTTACAATCCTCCCTCACCCACCCTGTTACAATCCCCCTCACCCTGTCCTCAGAGTTACCACCACCCTGTTACAATCCTCCCTCACCCTGTCCTCAGAGTTAGCAACACCCTGTTACAATCCCCCTCACCCTGTCCTCAGAGTCAGCAACACCCTGTTACAATCCCCCCTCACCCACCCTGTTACAATTCCCCCCTCACTCTGGCCTCAGAGTCAGCAACACCCTGTTACAATCCCCCCTCACCCTGTCCTCAGAGTTAACAACACCCTGTTACAATTCCCCTTCACACTGTTACAATCCCCCCTCACCCACCCTGTTACAATCCCCCCTCACACTGTCCTCAGAGTCAGCAACACCCTGTTACAATCCCCCCTCACCCACCCTGTTACAATCCCCCCTCGCCCTATCCTCAGAGTCAGCAACACCCTGTTACAATCCCCCCTCATCCTGAACTCAGAGTTAACAACACCCTGTTACAATCCCCCCTGGCCCTGTCCTCAGAGTTAGCAACACCCTGTTACAATTCCCCTTCACACTGTCCTCAGAGTCAGCAACACCCTGTTACAATCCCCCTCACCCTGTCCTCAGAGTCAGCAACACCCTGTTACAATCCCCCCTCACCCTGTCCTCAGAGTTACCAGCACCCTGTTACAATCCCCCCCTCATCCTGTCCTCAGAGTCAGCAACACCCTGTTACAATCCCCCCCTCATCCTGTCCTCAGAGTTAGCAACACCCTGTTACAATCCCCCCTCACACTGTCCTCAAGAGTCAGCAACACCCTGTTACAATCCCCCCTCGCCCTATCCTCAGTCAGCAACACCCTGTTACAATCCTCCCTCACCCTGTCCTCAGAGTTAACAACACCCTGTTACAACCCCCCTCACCCTGTCCTCAGAGTCAGCAACACCCTGTTACAATCCCCCTCACCCTGTCCTCAGAGTTAACAACACCCTGTTACAATTCCCCTTCACACTGTCCTCAGAGTTAGCAACACCCTGTTACAATCCCCCCTCACCCACCCTGTTACAATCCCCCCTCACACTGTCCTCAGAGTCAGCAACATCCTGTTACAATCCCCCCTCACCCACCCTGTTACAATCCCCCCTCACACTGTCCTCAGAGTCAGCAACATTCTGTTACAATCCCCCCTCACCCACCCTGTTACAATCCTCCCTCACCCTGTCCTCAGAGTTAGCAACACCCTGTTACAATCCCCCCTCACCCACCCTGTTACAATCCCCCTCACCCTGTCCTCAGAGTTACCAGCACCCGGTTACAATCACTGCGCATGAAGATTTCCATGGTTCAGGGACAGAGAGAGCTGTCATGAGGGATGGAGTATATAAAAGGTGATGTCACACGGGATCAGAGGTGAGTTGGCAAGGTGGATACAGAACTGGCTCGGTCACAGAAGGCAGAGGGTAGCAGTGAAAGGGTGTTTTTCAGAATGGAAGGTTGTGACTGGTGGTTTTCCACAGGGATCGGTGGGGCCTCTCTTGTTTGTGGTGTACATAAACGATTTGGACACCAAGGTTGGTGGAGTGGCTGATAGCGATGTGGACTGTCAGAGGATACAACAGGACATAGGTTGGAGACTTGGGCAGAGAAATGGCAAATGGAGTTTAATCCGGACACTGTGATGTCACTGTGCGGGTGGAGCTGGGCTGTGGCTCTGGGAGTTGGTTTTACTTTCGCTTTGAGTTTGAACTGGTTTTGTTCTGCAGGTTGAAAGAAGGTTTTTTTCCCACTATCTGCATTTTAAAAGCTGCTTCCAAACTGCTTGATAACTTGAAAATAAATAACTGTTTACTGGAAGGAACTCAAACCTGCTGTTTTGAAAGGACACAGGAGCATCCAAACCAGGTCTTCAGTGCTGTGTGCTGGTCCACACCTTTGAAAAGGGGTTTCTGGTTTATGGGATCTTCTTGTTAAATTGGAACAGTTAAAGGGGGAAATTTATTCAGGGTTATACATAGAGTACTGTAGCTTGGTGGGGTAGTTATGTTGGCAGTTGATAACAATGTTTCCTGTTAGTGTTTATAAAAATGATAACTGAATTTGTAGAATAAACGTTGTTTTGGATTACAAATGCTGTTGAATATCACCTGAAAGGTAGGCCCTTCTGCTCCTCATAAACAAAATCTATCAACAGTTGTAGGTCAGGTGAACACGTTGATATACGTTGGGGTTTTCGAAATCCTTGCCCATATCAGTGGAATGTGGGGAGTGGGAGTTGGGGACCGTGGGGAGTGGGAGTTGGGGACCGTGGGGAGTGGGAGTTGGGGACCGTGGGGAGTGGGAGTTGGGGACCGTGGGGTCGGGCTGGGAGGGGGGGTCGGACTGGGAGGTGGGGTCGGGCTGGGAGGGGGAGTTGGGGACAGTGGGGTCGGGCTGGGAGGGGGGGTCGGGCCGGGCGGGCTGGGGGGTCGGGCTGTGCAGACTCACTCACCCACATGCAGACGGCAGTCAGGCTCCGGCCCAGCCAATCAAACGCATTGAACATCAGGAAGCAGCAAATCGGAATGAAATAATTGGCTGGAAATGGAAACAGGCAGATTAACAGAGATGGAGTAACCCCCCCCCACACTCCCTCACCCCCTCCCACACACACACACACCCACTCACCCCCCCCAATACCCCCTCCTCCCACCCCCCCCACACACACACACACACTCCCTCACCCCCTCCCACACACACACACACACACCCACTCACCCCCCCAATACCCCCTCCTCCCACACCCCCCACACACACACACACACTCCCTCACCCCCTCCCACACACACACACACACCCTCTCACCCCCCCAAAACCCCCTCCTCCCACACCCCCCCCCCCCCCCACACACACACACACTCCCTCACCCCCTCCCACACACACACACACACACTCTCACCCCCCCCAAAACCCCCTCCTCCCACACCCCCCCCCCCCCCACACACACACACACTCCCTCACCCCCTCCCACACACACACACACACCCTCTCACCCCCCCCAAAACCCCCTCCTCCCACACCCCCCCCCACACACACACACACACACTCCCTCACCCCCTCCCACACACACACACACACCCTCTCACCCCCCCCAAAACCCCCTCCTCCCACAACCCCCCCACACACACACACTCCCTCACCCCCTCCCACACACACACACACACCCTCTCACCCCCCTCAAAACCCCCTCCTCCCACAACCCCCCCCACACACACACACCCACACACGCTTCCCCACACACGCACCCCCACCTCCCCCTCCACACACCCCCAGACACACCCTCACCCCCCCACACCCTTTCCCACACCCCCAAACCCAGCCCCCCACACACACCCCCCCACCTCCACACCCCCACACATGCTTTCCCACACCCCCACACCCCTCCCACCCCCACACACGCTTCCCCACACACACCCACACCCCCCCCACACACACCCACACACACTCCCCCTCCCACCCACACACCCCACCCCCCCACACCCTTTCCCACACCCCCACACCCCTCCCACCCCCACACACCCAGCCCCCCACACCCCCCCCACCCCCACACCCCCACACACGCTTTCCCACACCCCCACAACCCTCCCACCCCCACACACCCAGCCCCCCACACCCCCCCCACCCCCACACCCCCACACACGCTTTCCCACACCCCCACACCCCTCCCACCCCCACACACGCTTCCCCACACAGACCCACACCCCCCCACATACACCCACACACACTCCCCCTCCCACCCACGCACCCACCCCCCCCCACACATGCACCCATCCACCCCCACACACGCACCCATCCCCCCACACCCACCCCGCCCCCCCACACCTACACCCCTCACACGCTTTCCCACACCCACACCCCTCCCATCCACACCCCCACGCACCCACACCCCCACACACGCTTCCCCACACACACTCCCCCACACACCCATACCCACACCCTCACACCCACATCCCCCCCACACACACACACACCCCCCCACACACACCCACACACACCCCTCCCACACACACCCACCCACCCCTTCCACACACACACCCACCCCTCCCACACACCCTCCTCACACGCACACCCCCCCACACACACCCAGCCCCATACACACCCCCTCACACACGACTACAGACCCCCCTCCCCCAATACCCCCCCCCTCCCCCCCACACACCCTCACATTTGATTGAGGTATTTCTGGTATTATAACAACACAATGTACATGAAACTATAAACATAGTGCAAAAGCCGTCTCCCTTCCTGACAGGTCCCACCTCTATTAACCCCCTACTCTAAACTAAACTAACCCCCCCCCCCCACTTCTGCTGACGATTAATTCTCCGCGAAGAAGTCGGCGAACGGTTGCCACCTCCGGGTGAACCCTAACAGTGACCCTCTCAAGGAGAACTTGATTTTCTCCAGACAGAGGAAGCTCGCCATGTCCGATAGCCAGGTCTCCGACTTCGGGGGCTTTGAGTCCCTCCAAGCTAATAGTATCCGTCTCCGGGTTACCATGGAAACAAAGGCCAGAACGTCTGCCTCTTTCTCCTCCTGGATTCCCGGGTCGTCCGACACCCCGAAAATCGCCACCTCCGGACTCGGTGCCACCCTTGTTTTTAACACCGTGGACATGAGATCTGCGAACCCCTGCCAAAATCCCTTAAGTTTCGGGCATGTCCAGAACATGTGGACATGGTTCGCTGGTCCTCCCACACACCTTGCACACCTATCCTCCACCCCAAAGAACCTGCTCATCCGGGCCACTGTCAGGTGAGCCCGGTGAACGACCTTGAATTGTATCAGGCTGAGCCTGGTACATAGAATCATAGAATTTACAGTGCAGGAGGCCCTTCGGCCCATCGAGTCTGCACCGGCTCTTTGAAAGAGCACCCAACCCAAGATCCACACCTCCACCCTATCCCCATAACCCAGTAACCCCACCCAACACTCAGGGCTGCGACACGTTGACTCTACTCAACGCGTCTGTCCATAGACCATCCTCTATCTCCCCTCAGCTTCAGATCCTCCGTCTGCGTCTCCTCTGACCCCATAAGTTCCTTGTAAATGTCAGAGACGCTCCCTTCTCCGACCCACCCTCTGGAAACTACCCTGTCCTGAATCCCCCTTAGCGGTTGGAGCGGGAAGGTTGTCACCTGTTTACGTAGGAAGTCCCACACCTGCAGATACCTGAATTTGTTTCCCCTCGCCAACCCAAACTTCTCCTCCAGCGCCCTCGGAAAACTCCCCTCGATAAACATATCCCCCATCCTCTCAATCCCTGCTCTCAGCCATTTCCGGATCCCCCCATCCATACTTCCCGGGGCAAACCGGTGATTATTACAGATTGTGGACCAGACCGATGCTCCCTCTGCTCCCACATGTCTCCTCCATTGGCCCCAGACTCTCAGGGCCGCTACACCACGGGGCTGGTGGAGTACCGTGCCGGCGGGAATGGCAGAGGCGCAGTTACCAACGCCCCCAAACTGGTGCCCTTGCATGAAGCCGCCTCCATACACTCCCATGCAGGCCCCTCCCCCACCACCCACTTCCTGATCATGGCTATATTCGCCGCCCAGTAATAGTTACTAAAATTTGGCAGCGCCAGCCCTCCCCGACTCCGCTCTAGAATTACCTTCCTTACCCACGGGGTCTTGCCCGCCCAAACAAAGCCAGAGATCACTTTGCTGACTCGTTTAAAAAAGGACCTCGGAATAAAAATGGGGAGACATTGAAACACGAACAGGAATCGCGGGAGGGCCGTCATCTTCACCGTCTGCACCCTCCCAGCCAGTGACAACAGGAGCGCATCTTTGGAAATCATCCTTCATTTGGACCACTAGCCGGGCCAGATTTAATTTATGCAGCCGGTCCCATTCCCACACCACTTGAATGCCTGGGTACCTAAAGCTTCCCCCCACTAATCTAAATGGCAGCTCCCCCAATCGCCTCTCCTGTCCCCTTGCCTGGGCTGCAAACATCTCACGTTTCCCCATATTTAGCTTATACCCCGAAAACCGGCCAAATTCCCCTAGAATCCTCATGATTTCTTCCATCCCCTCTAATGGGTCCGATACATACAGAAGCAGGTTGTCTGCATAGAGCGAGATTCTGCGCCCCCCCCCCCCCCCCCCAACCCCCGGACCAGCCCCTTGAGGCTCTTGGAGCAATTGCCAACGGTTCTATAGCTAGCGCGAACAACAGTGGGGAGAGGGGGCAACCCTGTCTCGTCCCTCGGTGCAGTCTAAAATAGTCCGATGTTGTCCTATTCGCCTGTACACTCGCCAGAGGAGCCTGATACAGTAACCTGACCCAGTCAATAAAGCCCCGCCCAAATCTGAACTGTCCCAGTACCTCCCACAGAAAGTCCCATTCTACCCAATCAAAAGCCTTTTCTGCATCCATTGCGACCACTACCTCCACCTCCCTACCTTCCGGGGGCATCATGATCACGTTTAACAACCTTCTTGTCATAATATCCGCTCATGTATATAATGAGATGCAGACAGGCTGTGATTGACACACAGGATAACCAATGAACACACACGACACAGAACAACCAATCACCAGACAGGACACCACCACTATAAAGGACACAGGGCATTAAGACTCTCCCTCTCTCTGCAGGACACAGCTACTGAGATAGTTAGAGTGCACAAGCCAGTGAGCACTATCACCATGAGGTAGAGAGTTAGTCTGGACAAGCCAGTGGGAGGTTATCAGTTCGATTGATAGAGTGTCAACTCACAGCAGACTATGTACAGCAATCAGGAAGTTCAATAAAACAGTGTTGGACCATCTCCTGTGTCAGAAGCCTGTTTCCAGTTTCACTGCATCCAGTTGCAGTCAACGTTGAACTAACTTACTTGAGACATCACTTCTTACATTGGCCACCAACTGCTTTCCCTTAACAAACCCCGCCTGGTCCTCCCCAATAACGTCCAGAACACTGTCCTCAATCCTGGAGGACAACATTTTGGCCAGCAGTTTGGCGTCCACATTCAACAGGGGTATCGTCCTGTAGGACCCACTCAGCTCCGGGTTCTTGTCCCGCTTCAGAATCAGTGAAATCGTGGCCTGTGACATCGTCGGGGGCAGCACCCCTCGTTCCCTTGCCTCATTGACCCCAACACCGGCCCCAATATCCCAGCGAATGTTTTATAAAACTCCACTGGGTACCCGTCCGGCCCCGGGGCTTCACCCGACTGCATGGCCTTCAGACCCTCCGCTATCGCTTCCAACCCGATCGGGGCCCCCAGCCCTTCTACCCGCTCCCCGTCCACCATTGGGAAATTCAGCCCCTCCAAGAAGTGCCTCATCCTCTCCGGCCCCGTAGGGGGTTCCGACCTGTACAGCCTGCTGTAGAAATCCCTAAACGCCTTATTCACCCCTGCTGAATCTCCAACCAGGTTCCCATCTCCGTCATTTACTTTCCCTATCTGCCTGGCTGCCTCCCTCTTTCTAAGCTGCTGTGCAAGCGTTCTGCCGGCCTTCTCTCCATGCTCATAGATCGCCCATCTCGCCTTTCTCAGCTGCTCCACTGCTCTCCCTGTGGTTAACAAGCCAAACTCAGCCTGTAGCCTCCGCCGGTCCCTTAAAAGCCCTGCCTCTGGGGTCTCCGCATACCTCTTATCGATCTGTAGGATCTCCTTTACCAGTCGGGCCGTCTCTGCCCTGTCCACCTTCTCCCTATGGGCCCGGATCGAGATCAGCTCCCCTCTGACCACCGCCTTCAGTGCTTCCCAGACCACCGCTGCTGAAATTTCCCCCGTGTCGTTGACCTGCAGGTAGCTCTGAATGCATTTCCTCAGCCGCTCGCACACCCCTTTGTCAGCCAAAAGTCCCACATCTAACCTCCAGTGCGGGCGCTGGTTACTGTCTTTACTAACCTGCAGGTCAACTCAGTGTGGAGCATGGTCTGAGATTGTGATCGCCGAGTGCCCCGTGCCCACCACCCCTGTCAGTAAGGCATTGCTCAAAATGAAGAAATCGATCCGGGAGTACACTTTATGCACGTGTGAGTAGAAGGAGAACTCCTGTACCCTTGGCTGCCCGAATCTCCATGGATTCCCCCCCTCATCTGCTCCATGAACCCTTTTCGTTCCTTTGCCATTGCTGGCACCCTGCCCGTTTTCGAGCTTGACCGGTCCAAGCCAGGGTCAATAACTGTGTTGCAGTCCCCCCCATGACCAACCTGTGCCAGTCCAGGTCCGGTATCTTCCCCAGCATCCTCTTTATAAACTCCACATCATCCCAATTTGGCGCATACACATTTACTAATCCCACCTGCACCCCCTCTATTTCCCACTGGCCATAATGTACCGACCTCCCACATCCAAAACTGTTCTACCCGCCTCAAACACCACCCGCTTATTGATCAGGATCGCGATCCCTCTAGTCTTTGAATTCAGTCCCGAGTGAAAGACCTGACTGACCCAGCCTTTCCCCAATCTAATCTGGTCAGTTACTCTAAGGTGCGTCTCCTGCAACATTACCACATCCGCCTTCAGTCCCCTAAGATGCGCGAACACACGTGCCCTC
This sequence comes from Scyliorhinus torazame, assembly GCF_047496885.1. Classification (NCBI taxonomy): domain Eukaryota; kingdom Metazoa; phylum Chordata; class Chondrichthyes; order Carcharhiniformes; family Scyliorhinidae; genus Scyliorhinus; species Scyliorhinus torazame. The sequence goes on from NC_092710.1 coordinate 368,479,648, forward strand.
TTGACCGGCCCATTTAACCCTCGAACATTCCAGGTGATCAGCCTAGTAGGGGGGCTCATTGGCCCCCCCCTTCGCCGATCAGCCAACCCTTTTCTGGGCCCGCCTCCAGCCCATCCTCTGCGCCTCCACCGGCCCGCCCCCAGGCAGCCTCCGCCCCCAGGCAGCCTCCGCCCCCAGGCAGCCTCCGCCCCCAATCTCCTCTCTGTCCCTTAGCCCAAGTCCCTCCCTCGTCAGCAGAACATCCCCCCCCCCCCTCCAGGAACAACACTCTGTAACCCAACCCCTTTGATAAACCGAACATATGCACCCCCCCCCCCACTGCGCTTCCGTGAGCTAGCCCAGCTAGCTTGGTGGCCCCATCCCTGGCGCCGGATAGTCTACCACCTATTGTTCCCTCCCCACCCTCCCCCTCGCTCATACAAACATACTCCAACATCAAACAATCCCCACACAATTGCCCGACAGAAAAACACCAAAATCTAAACAAGCACACCTCCATCCCCCAACAGTGCAAATGAAAACCTTAACTGACTCCGCTCTGTCACTGCTCCCAAATCAATACAGAAGGCATCGCAAACCGCTTCCACAAAACCAAAAACGGGAAACTTTTTTAAAAAAGAACCGAGAAACAAAAAGAAGAAAAAAACCATGAACGATGCAGCAAAGTTCAAAAGTTCTCAGTCCACCCCCAGTCCTTTCCTTTTCACCAAGTCAGGCGACTCGAGTGCTGTCCCTCGTACGTGACCCCGAGACGGGCCGGATACAACAGTCCGAACTCACCTTTTTCTTAAAAAGGATTGACCTGATCTGGTTGAAGCCTGCTCTTCTCCTGGCCACCTCCACACTCAGGTCTTGGTAGACCCGCAGGATACTGTTGGCCCACTTACAGCTCCGTGTCTGCTCGGCCCATTGTAGAATACGCTCCTTATCCGAGTACCTGTGGAATCTCACCCCCATTGCCCTCGGGGGGGGGGGTCTCCCGTTCGCAGCTTCCTCGCGAGCGCTCTGTGTTCTGTCCACCTCCAAGGGCCGGGAGAATGTCCCATCCCCCAGCAGCTTCTCAAACATGTCCGCAATGTATGTTCCAGCGTCCGCTCCTTCGGACCCCTCCGGGAGCCTAACGATTCTCAGGTTCTGCCGACGGGACCTATTCTCCAGGTCCTCCACCTTCTCCAGCATCCCCACCTCCAACTCCACCGCAGTTTGATGTTCCTCCTGCTCAGCCAGCGCATTCTCTACTTTCTGGATCGCCCGGTCTTGGGCGTCCAATCTAAGCTCCAGCCGCTCAATCGACTCTTTTATCGGGTCCAAGCAGTCCCGTTTCTGCTTAGCGAAGCCTTCCTGAATAACTTGCATCAGCTGCTCCATTGACCGCTGGGTCGACAAGCCAGAGGCCCGGTCCTCCGCCATGCCGTCTCCCGCTGCAGCTTCAGACCAAGCCTTCTCTGTCTTTTTGTTTCTGCTTTTACGAGCACCTCTAGACCCCTCTCCACACCGATGTGGGGATTCAGTTCACAATCGCCTCAGTCTTCAGTTTTATCAGTTCAAGTCCGGCAGAAAATCGGGGGAAAAGTTCCAAAAGTCCGACCAGAGCGGGAGCCACCAAATGTGACACATACACCCCCCCCCCACACACACACACCCTCACATACACCCCCACACCCCACCACCCCAACACACCGCCCCCCCACCCCCCCCACACACGCACACCCTCACATACACCCCCCCTCCCCCAACACACACACACCCACCCCCACACCCCCCCACACACGCACACCCTCACATACATCCCCCTCCCCCCACACACACACACACTTCCCCACACACGCACACCCTCACATACATCCCCCTCCCCCAACACACACACACACACACACACCCAACCCACCCCCCCACACACACACACCCTCACATACACCCCCACACCCCCCCCACCCCAACACACCCACCCCCACCCACACACACACACACTTCCCCACACACGCACACCCTCACATACATCCCCCTCCCCCAACACACACACACACCCAACCCACCCCCCCACACACACACACCCTCACATACACCCCACACCCCCCCCACCCCAACACACCCACCCCCACCCACACACACACACACTTCCCCACACACGCACACCCTCACATACATCCCCCTCCCCCAACACACACACACACACACACCCAACCCACCCCCCCACACACACACCCTCACATACACCCCCACACCCCCCCCACCCCAACACACCCACCCCCACCCACACACACACACTTCCCCACACACACACACCCTCACATACATCCCCCTCCCCCAACACACACACACACACACACACCCAACCCACCCCCCCACACACACACACCCTCACATACACCCCCACACCCCCCCCACTCCAACACACCCACCACCACCCCCCCACACACACACACACTTCCCCACACACACACACTTCCCCACACACGCACACCCTCACATACATCCCCCTCCCCCAACACACACACACCCACCCCACCCCCCACACACACACACCCTTACATACACCCCCACACCCCCCCCACCCCAACACACCCACCCCCACCCACACACACACACACTTCCCCACACACGCACACCCTCACATACATCCCCCTCCCCCAACACACACACACACACACACCCACCCCCCCCCACACGCACACCCTCACATACACCCCCACAAACCCACCCACCCCCCACTCACACCCTCACCCCCCTACACACGCACACCCTCACATACACCCCCACACACACCCTCACATACACCCCCACCCACACACACACGCCCCCACTCGCAGCCTCACACACACACCCTCACACCCCCTCACACCCACACACACCCTCACCCCCCTACACACGCACACCCTCACAAACCCCCCCACCCCCCCACACACACCCTCACACACCTCCACACACGCACACCCTCACACACCCCCACCCCCCACACACACACACCCACCCCCCCACACACGCGCACACACCCTCACATACACCCCCACCCACACACACACGCCCCACTCACAGCCTCACACACACCCTCACCCCCCTACACACGCACACCCTCACAAACACCCCCACCCCCCCACACACACCCTCACACACCTCCACACACGCACACCCTCACATACACCCCCACCCCCCCACACACACCCTCACATACACCCCCACCCACACCCCCACACCCCCACACACGCACACCCTCACATACACCCCCCCACACACCCCCCCCACCCCCCACTCACACCCTCACCCCCCCGCACACACCCCACCCCCCCACTCACACCCTCACCCCCGCCCACACACGCACACCCTCACATACACCCCCCCCACACACACACCCACCCACCCACCCCCCCACTCACACCCTCACCCCTCCCACACACACACATCCACCCACACCCTCACACACACCCTCACACACACACTCCCTCACATACACCCCACACCCCCCCCAGACACCCACCCCCACTCACACCCTCATACACCCCCCACACACACTCACACACACACTCACACCCCCTCCACACACACACACAACCCCACACACACCCCCACAAAGCACCCCACACCCCTTCCTCCCCCTCCCCCCCATAGCTCCCGAACACACACACCCTCCCACACACCCCCCCACACATACCCACAGCACACCTGCCTCCCACATCCCCCCCAAACACCCCCACCCCCAAACACCCCCCCCCTCCACAGGCAATCCCCCATATGCCCCCACCCCACACACACACCCTCCTCACACCCTCTCCTGTACCCCTCATACTCCCCATCCCCCACCCCCCACACCCCCCTATCCCCCAGCCCACTCCTACAGTCTCCCCCGCACCCCTTCCCACTGCCCCTTCTACCCCCTCCCCCATTCCCACACACAGACCCCCGCCCCCTCCCCCTCCCCTCCCCTCCCCTCACCCCGCCCCCTCCCTCACCCCCACCACACATTCCCCCCCACACACAGCCTCCCGTTTCTCCCCCCCCCCCCACACACAGCCTCCACACACACAGACCACCCACCCCCCCACCCTTATCATTAGCGGGGCCCAGCCCTGTATTGTGCGGGGCCTCCGCGATTCCCCGCCTGCGGTGGGCCGAGATCCCCACGCTTTCTGTGGGGATCTGTGCTTTCAAAAATCGTGAAACAGGCGTGGCGGCTGCTGAGGGAGGGAGAGGGGGTTCGAAAAGTGTCTGGCATGGCCATAGTTGTGCCGCTGGCGGGGGGGGGGGGGCTTCTGCCAGGGCTGCGGGGGGCGGGGGGGGGGGCAGCCGGCAAGGCAGCTGCGCCCACCGCGAACAGCCCACTTTGAACTTAGTGTCATGGGTCGTATAGGTCCATCCCGGTTTGACCTTTCCATACACATCTGGGCAGCTGCTCATATTCTCGGACTGAAGGAGGTCAGCGAGGTGGAGAGGGGTGAGGCTACAGAGGGGTTAATGCTTGTTCATTCATGTCTATTCTCAGTCCCACCACAGACACCTCCCATTTCCCTTTCCTCTGCAAAACCCCATCCTTTATGTCATCTTCGGGCTTCAACCTCCACCCGCCTCCTCCGCACAGAGCTGGAAGGTATGGAAAGTTGTGGACAGAGAGACATTGATAGATTCAGTGAGTGCGCAAAGCCTTGGCAGATTGAGTTCAGTGTGGGGAAGTGTGAAGTCATCCACTTTGGATCCAAGAAGTATTTTGAAAGCCCAGTACACAGACCGCGGAAAAACCCAATGAAACATTGGCAATCCAAAGGAGGGGAATTTGTGTGTCAGTTATATAAGGTGTTTGTATTTGATGTTATACTCGATTTTCTCCCCCCCCGTGACTCACAAAACTGGGGGGGGGGGGGGAACATTAAATAGACGCGTCAGCAAAATTGAATGCCACAGGCTAAAGCTGAAAAGGAAACGTGGATAGAAATTGGTTAAAAGGGCTGATGCACTAAGCGTCAAGAACCACAAAGACATGTGAGACTTTAACCAAGGCTTTAATACACGACATAGGAAGCTTACCCGACACAGACGACCCCAGACAAAATGGGTCAGGTCTCAGAAGCGGGGTCTTATACCTAACTCCCGGGGGAGTGGCCAATCGGAGCTCTCCGTGGCCAGGTCAGGTTACATACAGGTGACCGAACCTCTACAGAGCCTCAGTACAATACACAGTCCAATACACAGGATTACAGGGCCACGTTACACACAACTATTATATAACTATGTCCAATGCTAGGGAAGTACAGTGGTGTATCACCACAAGGGCAGAAAGCAGAGATCAGTAGTTAAGGTAGTTCAGGATGGAGGGAGGTTGCGATAAAGCCAGGGGAGTCCAACGAGCTTCTTAAAAGTCCTTTATTTCAGCAACAGCATCATACATGCACAGGGCCCGGTTCCCTTTCACCGGGTCCTCATTCCTTTTTAGCTGGCTCTACAGCTGCCTGCCTTTTGTACTAGTGCTGGGTTAACTCCGTCCAATTGAACACAGGGAACAATCACCCCCAGGTGGATGAGTCCTGTGCAGGTTATTACAGAGGTGTTCCCCAGTATTCGGACGTCTGCTCTTTCTGATATAAATTAGAGGCAAGGCGCTTGGTGAACAGTGTGAGGGACTGGAAGAGGCGGCCACAGATCGGCTGGTGAAATGGTAGCTGTAAGGACAAACCAGGTACCTGTTGCTCGGGAATATGAGGAGAGGCTACATTGACCTGAAGTACCTGAAGGTGGGCGGACAAGTTGAGAAGGCTGTTAAAATGACATTTGGGATCTTGCTGCAGTGGAATAGTCACAGTAACTCTGTTTCTCTGGAGCTGCCAGAGCTGCCAAGTAGTTTCAACATTCTGTGGTTTTATTTCAGATTTCAACATCCGCACTGTTTGAGGTCCTGCGATTTTATAAAAAAAAACAAAGATGTTTCCGAAATACTGCTTCAGCCTCGGCTAAAATACTGCGCTCAAATGCTGAACTCCCCCGTTTGGTGGAGGGTTTGACGGCTTGGAGGTGGTTTACAGGAATCAGACAGAAATGAAGGATTTTCATTTGGAGGGAGATTTATTCCAGGACAAGGCAGAAGGGACTGAGATTGGAACTCGGTTGCTAGCTTACCAAAGGGCCAGAGATGGGCCAAATTGTCTCTCTTGTTCTCCATGAGTGGATAGTTCTGTCCCTTTTTGATGTCACTGTGCATATCTGTACAGTCAGATCTTTCTTTAACCTGTCGCTCCCTCTGACAGCCCCGCTCACCCTCCCCTTGTCTGCCGTACCCCTGGGTACCTACCCCACGTCCCATTCTGAGAAATGGTGGATTTGGCATCGACTGTCACTGCCGGGAATACGCCGATGGTAACACTAAACACCAGGCACACCAACACCGCCATGGGCCAGATCTGAAAAGAGACAAAGGAAATGTTAGAACATAGAACATAGTGCAGAAGGAGGCCATTCGGCCCATCGAGTCTGCACCGACCCACATTAAGCCCTCACTTCCACCCTATCCCCGTAACCCAATAACCCCCCCCCCCCTAACCTTTTTGGACACTAAGGGCAATTTATCGTGGCCAATCCACCTAACCTGCACATCTTTGGACTGTGGGAGGAAACCGGAGCACCCGGAGGAAACCCACGCACACACAGGGAGAACGTGCAGACTCCACACAGACAGTGACCCAAGCTGGGAATGGAACCTGGGACCCTGGAGCTGTGAAGCCACAGTGCTAACCACTGTGCTGCCGTGCACGCGAGTGTCAGACCTCACACAGGGAGAGAGGGAGTCCGTTTAGAGCAGGGTCACTCGGCTGATATCGGGGATAAGGGTGGTTTTCATGTGAGGAAAGGTTAAATAGTCTGGGTCAAGATTGAGACGTGAATTCCATAATGACAAAACTCTTAGGAATATAGAAAGTCAGAGAGATCTGGGCGTGGAGGTCCACAGGTCTTTGAAGGTGGCAACACAAGTGGACAAGGTAGTCAAGAAAGCATACAGGGAGGGCGGCATGTGGCGCAGTGGTTAGCACTGGGACCGCGGCGCTGAGGACCCGGGTTTGAATCCCGGCCCTGGGTCACTCTCCGTGTGGAGTTTGCACATTCTCCCCGTGCCTGCGTGGGTTTCATCCCAAATCATACGGAATGCTTGCCTTCATTGGACGGGGCACTGAGTATAAAAACTGGCAAGTCATTCTGTGGGTGTATAGAACCTTGGTAAGGCTATACTTGGAATATTGCGCACAATTCTGGTCGCCACACTACCAGGAGGATGTGGAGGCTTTGGAGAGGGTGCAGAGGAGGTTTACCAGGATGTTGCCTGGTCTGGAGGGTGCTAGCTATGTGGAGAGGCTGAATAGACTCAGTCTGTTTTCATTAGAAAGTCGGAGGTTGAGGGGCGACCTGATAGAGGTCGACAAGATTGAGGGGCATGGATAGAGTGGATGGGCAGGCACTCTTCCCCAGGGTGGAGGGGCCAGTCACCAGGGGCATAGGTTTAAGGTCCATGGGGCAAAGTTTAGAGGAGATGTGCGAGGCAGGTTTTTTTACACAGAGGGTGGTGAGTGTCTGGGACGCGTTGCCAGGGGAGATTGTGAAGCAGATACATTAACGGTGTTCAAAAGGCATCTTGACAAATACTTGGATAGGATGGGCATAGAGGAATACGGCACAAGGAAGTGTCAAAGGTTGGTACCATGACCGGTACAGGCTTGGAGGGCCGAAGGGCCTGTTCCTGTGCCGTATCGTTCTTTGTCCTTTGTGATCTTTTGGAAATGGATCAGCTCCTGAGTGCACTCGACAGGGTGGATGTGGAAAGAGAAAGGGAGGAGGGGGGATCACAGTTTAAAACAAAAGGGCCTCCCATTCAAGAAAGGGATGGGAAGACATTTTCTCTCTGAGGGTTGTGAATTTCTGGAACATTCTTCCCCGCAGACAAGTGGGGGCAGGGTCACTGCATTACGGCATGGAGGGCGAGGCGATAGCGTAGTGGTATTGTCCCTGGACTAGTAATCCAGAGACCCAGGATAATAATCTGGAGACCTGGATTCGAATCCCACCATGGCAGCTCATAAAATCTGGAATTAAAAGTCTAATGATGACCATGAAACCATTGTGGATTGTTGTAAAACCCCAGCTGGTTCACTAATGTCCTTCAGGGAAGGAAATCTGCCGCCCTTACCTGGTCTGGCCTACCTGTGACTCCAGACCCACAGCGATGTGGTTGACTCTGAAATGGCCGAGCGAACCACTCAGTTATATTCAACCGCTACGGAAACACAACAAAGGAAACTGGACGGACCACCCGGCATCGAACACGGCACCAGAAACGGCAACGGCAAAACCCAGCCCTGCCGACCCTGCAGAGTCCTGACTAACGCCTGGGGGCTCGTGCCAAAGTTGGGAGAGCTGTCTCACCGACTGGCCAATAACAGCCTGACAGAGTCACACTCACAGAATCATACCTTACAGACAATGTCCCAGACACCACTATCTCCTCCTGGGTAGGTCCTGTCTCACCGGCAGGACAGACCCAGCAGAGGTGGTGGCACAGTGGGATACAGCCGGGAGGGAGTTTCCCTGGGAGTCCTCAACATCGACTCTGGACCCCATGAAGTCTCGTGGCTTCAGGTTAAACATGGGCAGGGAAACCTCCTGCTGATTACCACGTACTGGTAGTAATGCTGAATCAGTGCTCCTCCATGGTGAACAACCCTGGTTCAATGAAGAGAGCAGGAGAGCGTGCCAGGAGCAACACCAGGCAGACCCAAAAATGAGGTGTCGACCTGGTGAAGCGACAACACAGGACTACTCGTGTGCCAAACAGCATAAGCAGCAAGTGATGGACAGAGCGAAGCGATTCCATAGCGGACGTATCAGATCTAAGCTCTGCAGTCCTGCCACACCCAGCCGTGAATGGTGGTGGACAATTAAACAACTCACTAGTGGAGGAGGCTCCACGAATATCCCCACCCTCAATGCTGGAGGAGCCCAGCACATCTGGGCAAAAGACGAGGCTGAGGCATTCGCAACAATCTTCAGCCAGAAGTGCCGAGTGGATGATCCGTCTCGGTCTCCTCCGGAGGTCCCCAGCATCACAGATTCAGTCTTCAGCCAATACGATTCACTCCACTCGATACCAGGAAACGGCTGAAGGCTCTGGATACGGCAAAGGCTGTGGGCCCTGACAATATCCCAGCAATAGTACTGAAGACTTGTGCTCCAGAACTTGCCGCACCCCTAGCCACGCTGTTCCAGTACAGCTACAACACTGACATCTACCCGGCAATGTGGAAAATTGCCCAGGTGTGTCCTGTACACAAGAAACAGGACAAATCCAACCAGCCAGTTACCGCCCTATCAGTCTCCTCTCCATCATCAGCAAAGTGATGGAAGGAGTCATCAACAGAGCTATCAAGCGGCACTTACTCAGCAATAACCTGCTCACGGACGCTCAGTGTGGGTTCCGTCAGGGTCACTCAGCTCCTGACCTCATTACAGCCTTGGTTCAAACATGGACAAGAGAGCTGAATGCCAGAGGTGAGGTGAGAGTGACTGCCCTCGACATCAAGACAACATTTGACCGAGTGCGGCATCACGGAGCCCGAGCTAAACTGGAGCCAATGGGAATCAGGGGGAAACTCTCCGCTGGTTGGGGTCATACCCGGCACAAAGGAAGATGGTTGTGGTGGTTGGAGGTCAATCATCTCAGCTCCAGGACATCACTGCGGGGGTTCCTCAGGGTCGTGTCCTCGGCCCAACCATCTTCAGCTACTTCACCAATGACCTACCTTCCATCATAAGGTCAGAAGGGGGGATGTTTGTGGACGGCTGCACAATGTTCAGCACCATTCACAACTCCTCAGATAATGAAGCGATCCCTGTCCAAATGCAGTAAGACCCGGACAATATCCAGGCTCGGGGCTGACAAGCAGCAAGTTACATCCACGCCACACAAGTGCCAGACAATGATCATCTCCTACAAGAGAGGATCTAACCACCGCCCCGTGACATTCAATGTCATTACCATCGCTGAATCCCCACAATCAACATCCTGGGGGTTACCATTGATCAGAAACTGAACTGGACCCAGCCACATTAATACTGTGGCTACCAGGGAAGGTCAAAGGTGAGCAATCCTACAGCGAGTAACTCACCTCTTGACCCCCAAAGCCTGTCCACCATCTACACGGCACAAGTCAGGAGTGCGATGGAATACTCTCCACGTGCCTGGGTGAGCGCAGCTCCAACAACACTCAAGAAGCTCGACACCGTCCAGGACAAAGCAGCCCGCTTGATTGGCTCCCCTTCCACAAACATTCACTCCCTCCACCACCGACACACAGTGACAGCCGTGTGTACCATCTACAGGATGCACTGCAGTAACTCACCAAGGTTCCTTAGACAGCACCTTCCACCCCACGATCACTGCCATCTAGAAGGAGCAGCAGATACCTGGGAACCCCACCACCTGGAGGTTCCCCTCCCAGTCACTCACCACCCTGACTGGGAAATATATCGCCGTTCCTTCACTGTCGCTGGGGCAACATCCTGGGACTCCCTCCCTAACAGCACAGTGGGTGTACCTACACCTCAGGGACTGCAGCGGTTCAAGAAGGCAGCTCACCCCCACCTTCTGAAGGGCAACTAGGGATGGACAATAAATGCTGGCCTAACCAGCAACACCCACATCCCGCAAATACATTAAATAAAACAGAATGGAGGGTATCCTCAATGTGAAGATCGGGCTAATTTTGGCACAAGTTCCCTAATGTCAGTCCGGAGAATTGACAGGACATGATTTGCCGGTGTCTCTGCTGTCGAAAGGTCGAGGTTGATGCCAATGCCGGCTGGTTGGCTGAGTTCATTCCCTTCTATTGACTTTGAGCTGTGTGGGAGTCTGTGTAGAGGTATTACGGTACCTGGTAATGCTGGAACACCATTGGTAGATATTGTATGTTTCCTATTGGTCAAGCTGTATTGTAGCTCCACCCTGCTAGGCGGGGTATAAGAGCCCGTGCCGCCCCAGCAGCCTTCATTCTGTACCTGAGCTGCTGGGGGAAACATCGAGCTTATTAAAGCCTTCAGTTGGACTACAACCTCGTTTTAGTGGTCATTGATCATGCATCAATTTTATAAGCTAGATTTAAAAAGGATGGAGCTCCGAATCAAGCCGGAGTGTCTGCAACTCAGCCCCCACGCGGCGAACTCAGCGGCAATCTTCAAGCACTGGCTGGCGTGCTTTAAAGGGTACCTCGCGACGGCCGAAAACGCACCCACGGGAGAGCAGAAACTGCACGTCCTGCACTCAAGGGTGAGCCCGGAGATTTACACACTCATCGAGGACGCAGACGACGTTGATGCAGCAATAGAGCTGCTAAAAGGACATTATATTCGCCCGGTAAACCAGGTCTACGCCCGGCACCTGCCAGCAACGAGGCGACAAATCCCTGGGGAATTGCTGGAAGAATTCTACCGTGCGCTCCGGGTGTTGGGGAGAAACTGCAAATGCCCTCAAGTTTTGGCGAGCGACCGCACTGAACTCCTGATTACTCCTGATCTGGGACGCTTTCGTGGCAGGTATGCTGTCCTCCCAAATCCGCCAGCGATTGCTGGAAAAAGACACCCTAGGTCTCAGGGAGGCACGGGCCCTTGCAGGCTCCTTGGATGTGGCCTCCAGAAACGCCCGCGCTTACGTTCCCGACCGCGCGGCAGCCCCCTGGGCAGCGTGGAACCCCTCCGCTGCCGACCCCGAGACTTCCCCCATCCCCCACAGGCTTGTGCTGCAAGGCGGCCTGGCAACCCCGGGGGGCCCGCTGCTACTTTTGCGGGCAGATCAAGCACCCCCGCCAGCGCTGCCCGGCCCGCGCATCCACCTGCAAGGGATGCGGTAGAAAGGGCCACTTCGTGGTGGTATGCGGACCGCCACCACAAACCTCTCCACAGTTCTCGTGCGGCCAGCGGGCGCCGCCATCTTGTTCCACGGACGCCACGTTGGAGGGATGGGTGCCGCCATTTTGTGCACCTCCAGCCATGTGCGACCAATGGGAGCCACCATCTTGGATGGACTCCCAGGACCCCAGCTCGGCTGACCACACACTGCCTGAACAGAACCCTCAACTGCTGCGATTAGCCTCGGTGACCCTGGAACAGTCCCGGCCTCGAACACTCTCAACTGCTACAACAACTGTACTAATCAACGGGCACGAGACGTCCTGCCTAATCGAGTCTGGGAGCACGGGGAGCTTCATACACCCTGACACGGTAAGGCGCTGTTCTCTCCTCGTCCACCCCATTAATCAAAAAATCTCCCTGGCCTCCGGTTCCCACTCAGTAGAGATAAAGGGGTTTTGTGGAGCAAACCTCACGGTCCAGGGAAGGGAGTTCAAAAATTTCCGTCTCTACGTCCTTCCCCACCTCTGCGCGGCCACACTCCTAGGTTTAGACTTCCAGTGTAATCTCCAAAGTCTAACCTTCGAATTAGGCGGCCCTAAACCCCCCCCTTACTGTCTGCGGCCTCGCGACCCTTAAGGTCGACCCGCCTTCCCTCTTTGCGAACCTCACCCCGGATTGCAAACCCGTCGCCACCAGGAGCAGACGCTACAGTCCCAGAACCAGATCTTTATTAGGCCAGAGGTCCAAAGGCTACTGAGGGAAGGGGTCATTGAAGCCAGTAACAGTCCCTGGAGAGCTCAAGTAGTGGTGGTAAAGACCGGGGAGAAGCATAGGATGGTCATCGACTACAGTCAGACCATCAACAGGTTTACGCAGCTGGACATGTACCCTCTCCCCCGCATATCCGACCTGGTAAACAGGATCGCGCATTATAAGGTCTTCTCCACGTGGATCTCAAGTCCGCCTACCACCAGCTCCCCATCCATACTAGTGACCGCAAATACACTGCCTTCGAGGCAGATGGGCGGCTCTACCACTTCTTAAGGGTTCCCTTCGGTGTCACCAACGGGGTCTCGGTCTTCCAGCGCGAGATGGACTGAATGGTTGACCGGTACGGTTTACGGGCAACATTCCCGTATCTCGATAATGTCACCATCTGCGGCCATGACCAGCAGGACCACGACACCAACCTCCGAAAATTCCTCCAGACCGCTAAAATCCTGAACCTTACATACAACAAGGATAAATGCGTGTTTAGCACCGACCACCTAGCCATCCTCGGCTACGTAGTGCAAAATGGAGTTATAGGCCCCGACCCTGAACGCATGCGCCCCCTTATGGAGTTCCCCCTCCCTCACTGCTCCAAGGCCCTGAAGCGCTGCCTTGGGTTTTTCTCTTACTACGCCCAGTGGGTCCCCAACTATACGGACAAGGCACGTCCCCTGATCCAATCCACAGCTTTTCTCCTGTTGATAGAGGCCTGCCAGGCCTTCAGCCGCATCAAAGCAGACATTGCAAAGGTCACGATGCGCGCCATCGACGAGTCCCTCCCCTTCCAGGTCGAGAGCGACGCCTCCGACGTAGCTCTGGCGGCCACCCTCAACCAAGCGGGCAGACCAGTGGCCTTCTTCTCCCGTACCCTCCATGCTTCCGAAATCCGCCACTCCTCAGTCGAAAAGGAGGCCCAGGCCATAGTAGAAGCTGTGCGACATTGGAGGCATTACCTGGCCGGCAGGAGATTCACTCTCCTCACTGACCAACGGTCGGCTACTTTCATGTTCGATAATGCACTGCGGGGCAAGATAAAAAACGACACAATCTTGCGGCGGAGGATCGAACTCTCCACCTACAACTACGAGATCTTGTATCGTCCCGGGAAGCTAAACGAGCCTCCTGACGCCCTGCCCCGCGGCACATGTGCCAACGCACAAGTGGACCGCCTCCGAGCCCTCCACACGGACCTCTGCCACCCGGGGGTCACTCACTTTTTGCATTTTGTCAAGACCCGCAACCTGCCCTACTCCATCGAGGAGGTCAGGACAGCCACCAGGGACTGCCAAATCTGCGCGGAGTGCAAACCGCACTTCTACCGGTCAGAGAGAGCGCACCTGATAAAGGCTTCCCGTCCCTTTGAACGCCTCAGCATGGACTTCAAAGGCCCCCTCCCCTCCACCGACCGCAACACGTACTTCCTGAACGTGATTGACGAGTACTCCCGGTTCCCATTCGCCATCCCCTGCCCCGACATGACCGCAACCACCGTCATCAAGGCCCTCCATAGCATCTTTGCACTGTTCGGGTTCCCCGCTTACATACACAGTGATAGGGGGTCCACCTTTATGAGCGACAAACTGCGTCGATTCCTGCTCGGCAAGGGCATCGCCTCGAGCAGGACGACCAGTTACATCCCCCGGGGTAACGCACAGGTAGAGAAGGAGAACGGAACGGTCTGGAAGACGTCATACTGGCCCTACGGTCCAGGAATCTCCCTGTCTCCCGCTGGCAGTACGTCCTCCCGGATGTCCTCCACTCCATCCGGTCACTGCTTTCTACCACAACAACCAGACACCTCACGAATGTCTCCTTGAGTTCCCTAGGAAGTCCTCCTCTGGGACCTCGCTCCCGACCTGGCTGGCAGCTCCCGGACCCATCCTGCTCCGGAAACACGTGTGGGCGCACAAGTCGGACCCGTTGGTTGAGAGGGTCCATCTTCTCCACGCTAACCCCCAGTACGCCTACGTGGGTACTCCGACGGCCGACAAGATACGGTCTCCCTACGAGACCTGGCGCCCGCCGGAGCCCCACGCACACCCCAGCCACCAGTCCCACCCTCCCTCCCACCAGGGCACCTTACAGGAGGATCGGTCCCCTCGCCGGCCCCGTCTCGGCCCCCCCCACCCACCGACGCACCCCGCAGACGCTCCCTTCCCAGGTCAACCGTTTTCCCCACCAGCGCCGTCTAGGGGTGCCGAAGCTGCCACAGAGATCGAGGCCACGCTCCTGGAGTCACAGACGCCCGAGCCTCCACCGGACTCACCACCGAAGCTCCGACGATCACAGAGGACGACCAGGGCCCCCCGATCGACTGATTGCTTCATTTTAAATGGCACAGTTAATTATGAATCATAAATTGTAAAGAGTAAATAGAATTGTAAATAGTTACAGAACGCTGTAGGAGGTATTACAGTACCTCCACAACTAATTCTACCACGTTTCCATGTTGTAGTATCAGGCCACCACCCCCGCCGGACTCTTTTTTAATAGGGGGTGAATGTGGTAGTCTGTGTAGAGGTATTACGGTACCTGGTAATGCTGGAACACCATTGGCAGATATTATATGTTTCCTATTGGTCAAGCTGTATGGTAGCTCCGCCCTGCTAGGCGGGGTATAAGAGCCCGTGCCGTCCCAGCAGCCTTCACTCTGTACCTGAGCTGCTGGGGTAAACATCTAGCTTATTAAAGCCTTCAGCTGGCTTACAACCTCGCCTTAGTGGTTATTGATCAAGCATCATGCTGTTTGATAGAACTGAGAGGTCAGTTCCGAGGTCAATCCCAGACTCCCCCTCGTTGGTGTGGACACACACTGATGGTTCCTTCATTAGCGAATAGTGAACCAGGTGGGTTTGTGTGGTGAACCACTGTATTAGGGGATGTAAGGTAGGACCTGCGCTACAGGTTCGCCGGTAGCTCCTGCCGGCTGGCTCCGCCCACGGAGAACTGTATAAATATGACCCCCAGCGCCCTGCCATTTCGCCAGCTGCAGCAGGAGGCCACTCATCTGACTGTAATAAAGCCACAGTTGTCCCCAACTTTAGTCTTTGTGCAATGGATCATGCATCAGTCTGACAATGATCGACAATGGTTCCACAACCATCATTAAATCTTTAATTCCAAATTTGTATTGAACTTGAATTCCGCCATCTTACCTGGGTGTCCAGTCCAGTGCCAATTCCACTGCCTGCCCGCCAGGGTGACAGAGACAGAGCGAGTGAGATTGAGAGAGACAGGCAGGCAGAGAGAGATCCAGAGATGGAGAGATACAGGGAGAAACAAAGGCACAAACAGAGAGGCTGAAAAAGAGAGAAAGGGAGAGGGGGACAAAGAGAGAGAGACAGAGTGAGAGGTAGAGAGAGAGGGACAGAGAAACAGAGAGAGACTTGGAGTAGAGATGGAGAAGCAGAAAGAGAGACAAAGATGAACAGAGAGAGAGTCAAAAAGATTCAGATAAGCAGCGGGAATCAGAGAAATAAGCAGATAGACAGAGCGAGACAGAGAACAGAGAGAGGGACAGAGGAAGAGAGATAGAGAGACAGAGTGACTGTGGGAGAGAGATAGAGACAAGTCAGAGAGAGACAGAGAAGGAAAGAAAAGTCAAAGAAAGAGAGGCAAAAACAAGCAGATAGAGACGGAGAGAAGCGGAGAACAAAGAGAGGATCATAGAGACAGAGGGAGAGGGACAGAGTGAGTGAGTGAGATAGGAAAATTGAGTGGCAGGGATAGAGAGAGGGAAGGAGGGGGGAGACTGAGGGGGAGGCGGGGGGGGGAGAGTGAGGGGGAAGGAGGGGGATGCGGGGGGAGAGTGAGGGGGAAGGAGGGGGACGCGGGGGGAGAGTGAGGGGGAAGGAGGGGGGAGAGTGAGGGGGAAGGAGGGGGAGGTGGGGGAGAGTGAGGGGGAGAGTGAGGGGGAAGGAGGGGGAGGCGGGGGAGAGTGAGGGGGAGGAGGGGGACGCGGGGGCAGAGTGATTGGGAAGGAGGGGGAGGAGGGGGACACGGGGGCAGAGTGATTGAGAAGGAGGGGGAGGCGGGGGAGAGTGAGGGGGAAGGAGGGGGAGGCGGGGGGTGAGTGAGGGGGAAGGAGGGGAGGCGGGGGGAGAGTGAGGGGGAAGGAGGGGGAGGTGGGGGAGAGTGAGGGGGAAGGAGGGGGAGGCGGGGGGAGAGTGTGGGGGAGGCGGGGGGAGAGTGAGGGGGAAGGAGGGGGAGGCGGGGGAGAGTGAGGGGGAAGGAGGGGAGGCGGGGGGTAGAGTGAGGGGGAAGGAGGGGAGGCGGGGGGTAGAGTGAGGGGGAAGGAGGGGGAGGGAGAGTGAGGGGGAAGGAGGGGGAGGCGGGGGGAGAGTGAGGGGGAAGGAGGGGAGACGGGGGAGAGTGAGGGGGAAGGAGGGGAGGCGGGGGGAGAGTGAGGGGGAAGGAGGGGGAGGCGGGGGAGAGTGAGGGGGAAGGAGGGGGAGGCGGGGGGAGAGTGAGGGGGAAGGAGGGAGAGTGAGGGGGAAGGAGGGGGAGGCGGGGGGAGAGTGAGGGGGAAGGAGGGGAGGCGGGGGGGAGAGTGAGGGGGAAGGAGGGGGGGGCGGGGGAGAGTGAGGGGGAAGGAGGGGGAGGCGGGGGGAGAGTGAGGGGGAAGGCAGGGGGGAGAGTGAGGGGGAAGGAGGGGGAGGCGGGGGAGATTGAGGGGGAAGGAGGGGGAGGCGGGGGGGTGATTGAGGGGGAAGGAGGGGGAGGCGGGGGGAGAGTGAGTGGGAAGGAGGGGGAGACGGGGGGGGAGAGTGAGGGGGAAGGAGGGGGAGGCGGGGGGAGAGTGAGGGGGAAGGAGGGGGAGGCGGGGGGAGAGTAAGGGGGAAGGAGGGGGAGGCGGGGGGAGAGTGAGGGGGAAGGAGGGAGAGTGAGGGGGAAGGAGGGGGAGGCGGGGGAGAGTGAGGGGGAAGAAGGGGAAGGCGGGGGGAGAGTGAGGGGGAAGGTGGGGGAGGCGGGGGGGAGGGTGGGGGAGGCGGAGAGAGAGTGAGGGGGAAGGAGGGGGAGGCGGGGGGGAGGGTGGGGGAGGCGGAGAGAGAGTGAGGGGGAAGGAGGGGGAGGCAGGGGGAGGGTGAGGGGGAGATGGGGGGGGAGAGAAAGGGGGATGGGGAAGGCGGAGAGGAAGGCGGGGGGGAGAGAGAGGGGGAAGGGGAAGGCGGAGGGAAGAGAGAGGAGGAAGGAGGGAGAGGCGAGAGGGAGAGAGAGGGGGGAAAACGGAGAGGTGGGAGGGAGTGAGAGGGGGAAGGAGCGGGAGGCGGGAAGGAGAGAGAGGGAGAGAGAGGGTGGGGCGAGGGGGAGAGAGAGGGGGAAGGAGGGGGGAGAGAGAGGGGGAAGTGGAGGGAGGTGGGGGGGAGAGAGGGGGAAGAAGGGAGAGGCGGGAGGGAGAGAGGGGGAAGGAAGGAGAGGCAGGAGGGAGAGTGAGGGGGAAGGAGGGGGAGGCGGGGGAGATTGAGGGGGAAGGAGGGGGAGGCGGGGGGGTGATTGAGGGGGAAGGAGGGGGAGGCGGGGGGAGAGTGAGTGGGAAGGAGGGGGAGACGGGGGGGGAGAGTGAGGGGGAAGGAGGGGGAGGCGGGGGGAGAGTGAGGGGGAAGGAGGGGGAGGCGGGGGGAGAGTAAGGGGGAAGGAGGGTGAGGCGGGGGGAGAGTGAGGGGGAAGGAGGGAGAGTGAGGGGGAAGGAGGGGGAGGCGGGGGAGAGTGAGGGGGAAGAAGGGGAAGGCGGGGGGAGAGTGAGGGGGAAGGTGGGGGAGGCGGGGGGGAGGGTGGGGGAGGCGGAGAGAGAGTGAGGGGGAAGGAGGGGGAGGCGGGGGGGAGGGTGGGGGAGGCGGAGAGAGAGTGAGGGGGAAGGAGGGGGAGGCAGGGGGAGGGTGAGGGGGAGATGGGGGGGAGAGAAAGGGGGATGGGGAAGGCGGAGAGGAAGGCGGGGGGGAGAGAGAGGGGGAAGGGGAAGGCGGAGGGAAGAGAGAGGAGGAAGGAGGGAGAGGCGAGAGGGAGAGAGAGGGGGGAAAACGGAGAGGTGGGAGGGAGTGAGAGGGGGAAGGAGCGGGAGGCGGGAAGGAGAGAGAGGGAGAGAGAGGGTGGGGCGAGGGGGAGAGAGAGGGGGAAGGAGGGGGGAGAGAGAGGGGGAAGTGGAGGGAGGTGGGGGGGAGAGAGGGGGAAGAAGGGAGAGGCGGGAGGGAGAGAGGGGGAAGGAAGGAGAGGCAGGAGGGAGAGAGGAGGAAGGAGGGAGAGGCGAGAGGGAGAGAGAGGGAGAGGGTGGGGCGAGGGGAGAGAGAGGGGGAAGGAGCAGGAGAAGGGGGAGAGAGGGGGAAGGAGGTGGAGGGGGGAAGGAGAGAGAGGGGGAGAGAGAGGGGGAAGGAGGTGGAAGGGGAGGGGGAGAGAGAGGGGGAAGGAGGGAGAGATCGGGGGGTGTGGGAGGCGGGAGGGAGAGAGAGGGGGAAGGAGGGAGAGGGAGGGGAGAGAGAGGGGGAAGGAGGGAGTGGCGGGAGGGTGAGGGGGAAGGAGGGAGAGGCAGGAGGGAGAGAGAGGGGGAACGAGGGAGAGGCGGGAGGGAGAGAGGGGGAAGGAGGGAGAGGCGGGGGAGAGAGAGGATGGGGGGAGAGAGAGGGGGAAGGAGGGGGAGGTGGGAGGAGGGAGGGAAGGAAGGAGGGGTCGACGGGGGGGAGAGAGAGTGGGAAGGTGGTGGAGGGGGAGGGGGGAAGGAGGGGGAGGGGAGGGAGCGAGGGAGGGGAGGCGGGAGGGAGAGAGAGGGGGAAAGAAGGGGAGGTGGGAGGGAAAGGGAAAGGGAGGAGGGAGGGGGTGATGGGGGGAGAGAGAGGGGGAAGGAGGGGGTGATGCACGATCAATGACCACTGAAGCGAGGTTGTAGTCCAACTGAAGGCTTTAATAAGCTAGATGTTTCCCCCAGCAGCTCAGGTACAGAATGAGGGCTGCTGGGACGGCACGGGTTCTTATACCCCACCTATCAGGGCGGAGCTACCATACATCTTAACCAATAGAAAGCATACAGTTTCCAGCAATGGTGCTCCAGCCTATCAAGTACCGTAATACCTATAATACCACATTCACCCCCTGTTAAAAAAAGAATCCGGCGGGGGTGGTGGCCTGAAACTACAAAACATGGCAACATGGTATAATTAGTTATGGAGGTCCCGTAATACCTCCGTACAGCGTTTTGTAACTATTTACAATTCTGATAGCTATGTACATTTGATGATTTACATTTACAGTTTACAATTAAAATGAAGCAATCAGTCGGTCGGGGGCCCTGGTCGTCCTCTGTGAGAGTCGGAGCCTCGGTGGTGACTCCGGTGGAGGCTCGGGCGCCTGTGACCCCGGGAGCGTGGCTTTGATCTCCATGGCAGCTTCGACACCCCTAGATGGCGCTGGTGGGGAAAACGGTTGACCTGGGAAGGGAGCGCCTGCAGGGGGCGTCGTTGGGTGGGGGGGCCTAGACGGGGCCGGCAGAAGGACCGACCCTCCTGTAAGGTGCCCCGGTGGAGGGGAGGGTGGGACTGGTGGTTGGAATGTGCGTGGGGTTCCGGCTGGGGCCAGGTCCCAGGGGGGTGGGCACGGGAGCAATAGGTCAGAAGGTGAGAGCGTTGAGGGAGAACTAGGGAATATGGACAGTGTGGCTCTGAGGCAGAGCAGACGGGGAGAAGTTGCTGAACACAGCGGGTCTGGTGGCCTGAAGTGCATATGTTTTAATGCAAGGAGCATTACGGGTAAGGCAGATGAACTTAGAGCTTGGATTACTACTTGGAACTATGATGTTGTTGCCATTACAGAGACCTGGTTGAGGGAAGGGCAGGATTGGCAGCTAAACGTTCCAGGTTTTAGATGTTTCAGGCGGGATAGAGGGGGATGTAAAAGGGGAGGCGGAGTTGCGCTACTTGTTCAGGAGAGTATCACAGCTATACAGCGAGAGGACACCTCAGAGGGCAGTGAGGCTATATGGGTAGAGATCAGGAATAAGAAGGGTGCAGTCACAATGTTGGGGGTATACTACAGGCCTCCCAACAGCCAGCGGGAGATAGAGGAGCAGATAGGTAGACAGATTTTGGAAAAGAGTAAAAACAACAGGGTTGTGGTGATGGGAGACTTCAACTTCCCCAATATTGACTGGGACTCACTTAGTGCCAGGGGCTTAGACGGGGCAGAGTTTGTAAGGAGCATCCAGGAGGGCTTCTTAAAACAATATGTAAACAGTCCAACTAGGGAAGAGGCGGTACTGGACCTGGTATTGGGGAATGAGCCCGGCCAGGTGGTAGATGTTTCAGTAGGGGAGCATTTCGGTAACAGTGACCACAATTCAGTAAGTTTTAAAGTACTAGTGGACAAGGATAAGAGTGGTCCGAGGATGAATGTGCTAAATTGGGGGAAGGCTAATTATAACAATATTAGGCGGGAACTGAAGAGCATAGATTGGGGGCGGATGTTTGAGGGCAAATCAACATCTGACATGTGGGAGGCTTTCAAGTGTCAGTTGATAGGAATACAGGACAGGCATGTTCCTGTGAGGAAGAAAGACAAATACGGCAATTTTCGGGAACCTTGGATGACGAATGATATTGTAGGCCTCGTCAAAAAGAAAAAGGAGGCATTTGTCAGGGCTAAAAGGCTGGGAACAGACGAAGCCTGTGTGGCATATAAGGAAAGTAGGAAGGAACTTAAGCAGGGAGTCAGGAGGGCTAGAAGGGGTCATGAAAAGTCATTGGCAAATAGGGTTAAGGAAAATCCCAAGGCTTTTTACACTTACATAAAAAGCAAGAGGGTAGCCAGGGAAAGGGTTGGCCCACTGAAGGATAGGCAAGGGAATCTATGTGTGGAGCCAGAGGAAATGGGCGAGGTACTAAATGAATACTTTGCATCAGTATTCACCAAAGAGAAGGAATTGGTAGATGTTGAGTCTGGAGAAGGGGGTGTAGATAGCCTGGGTCACATTGTGATCCAAAAAGACGAGGTGTTGGGTGTCTTAAAAAATATTAAGGTAGATAAGTCCCCAGGGCCGGATGGGATCTACCCCAGAATACTGAAGGAGGCTGGAGAGGAAATTGCTGAGGCCTTGACAGAAATCTTTGGATCCTCGCTGTCTTCAGGGGATGTCCCGGAGGACTGGAGAATAGCCAATGTTGTTCCTCTGTTTAAGAAGGGTGGCAGGGATAATCCCGGGAACTACAGGCCGGTGAGCCTTACTTCAGTGGTAGGGAAATTACTGGAGAGAATTCTTCGAGACAGGATCTACTCCCATTTGGAAGCAAATGGACGTATTAGTGAGAGGCAGCACGGTTTTGTGAAGGGGAGGTCGTGTCTCACTAACTTGATAGAGTTTTTCGAGGAGGTCACTAAGATGATTGATGCAGGTAGGGCAGTAGATGTTGTCTATATGGACTTCAGTAAGGCCTTTGACAAGGTCCCTCATGGTAGACTAGTACAAAAGGTGGAGTCACACGGGATCAGGGGTGAACTGGCAAGGTGGATACAGAACTGGCTAGGCCATAGAAGGCAGAGGGTAGCAATGGAGGGATGCTTTTCTAATTGGAGGGCTGTGACCAGTGGTGTTCCACAGGGATCAGTGCTGGGACCTTTGCTCTTTGTAGTATATATAAATGATTTGGAGGAAAATGTAACTGGTCTGATTAGTAAGTTTGCAGACGACACAAAGGTTGGTGGAATTGCGGATAGCGATGAGGACTGTCTGAGGATACAGCAGGATTTAGATTGTCTGGAGACTTGGGCGGAGAGATGGCAGATGGAGTTTAACCTGGACAAATGTGAGGTAATGCATTTTGGAAGGGCTAATGCAGGTAGGGAATATACGGTGAATGGTAGAACCCTCAAGAGTATTGAAAGTCAAAGAGATCTAGGAGTACAGGTCCACAGATCACTGAAAGGGGCTACACAGGTGGAGAAGGTAGTCAAGAAGGCATACGGCATGCTTGCCTTCATTGGCCGGGGCATTGAGTATAAGAATTGGCAAGTCATGTTGCAGCTGTATAGAACCTTAGTTAGGCCACACTTGGAGTATAGTGTTCAATTCTGGTCGCCACACTACCAGAAGGATGTGGAGGCTTTAGAGAGGGTGCAGAAGAGATTTACCAGAATGTTGCCTGGTATGGAGGGCATAAGCTATGAGGAGCGATTGAATAAACTCGGTTTGTTCTCACTGGAACGAAGGAGGTTGAGGGGCGACCTGATAGAGGTATACAAAATTATGAGGGGCATAGACAGAGTGGATAGTCAGAGGCTTTTCCCCAGGGTAGAGGGGTCAATTACTAGGGGGCATAGGTTTAAGGTGAGAGGGGCAAAGTTTAGAGTAGATGTACGAGGCAAGTTTTTTACGCAGAGGGTAGTGGGTGCCTGGAACTCACTACCGGAGGAGGTAGTGGAGGCAGGGACGATAGGGACATTTAAGGGGCATCTTGACAAATATATGAATAGGATGGGAATAGAAGGATACGGACCCAGGAAGTGTAGAAGATTGTAGTTTAGTCGGGCAGTATGGTCGGCGCGGGCTTGGAGGGCCGAAGGGCCTGTTCCTGTGCTGTACATTTCTTTGTTCTTTGTTTGTTCTTTGTTGTCCCGTAGGGAGACCGTATCTTGTCGGCCATCGGGGTACGCCACGTAGGTGTACTGGGGGTTAGCATGGAGCAGATGTACCCTCACGACCAGCGGCTCCGACTTGTGCGCCCACACGTGTTTCCGGAGCAGGATGGGTCCGGGTGCTGCCAGCCAGGTCGGGAGCGAGCTCCCCGAGGAGGACTTCCTGGGGAACTCAAGGAGACATTCGTGAGGTGTCTGGTTGTTGTGGTAGAAAGCAGTGACCGGATGGAGTGGAGGGCATCCGGGAGGACGTCCTGCCAGTGGGAGACTGGGAGATTCCTGGACCGTAGGGCCAGTAGGACCGTCTTCCAGACCATTCCGTTCTCTCTCCACCTGTCTGTTACCCCAGGGGTTGTAACTGGTCGTCCTGCTCGAGGCGATGCCCTTGCTGAGCAGGAATTGACGCAGTTCGTCGCTCATAAAGGAGGACCCCCTATCACTGTGTATGTAAGCGGGGAACCCGAACAGTGTAAAGATGCTATGGAGGGCCTTGATGACGGTGGTTGCGGTCATGTCGGGGCAGGGGATGGCGAATGGGAACCGGGAGTACTCGTCAATCACGTTCAGGAAGTACGTGTTGCGGTCGGTGGAGGGGAGGGAGCCTTTGAAGTCCATGCTGAGGCGTTCAAAGGGACGGGAAGCCTTTATCAGGTGCGATTTGCACTCCGTGCAGATTTGGCAGTCCCTGGTGGCTGTCCTGACCTCCTCGATGGAGTAGGGCAGGTTACGGGTCTTGACAAAATGGAAAAAGCGAGTGACCCCCGGGTGGCAGAGGTCCTCGTGGAGGGCTCGGAGGCGGTCCACTTGTGCAGTGGCACATGTGCCGCGGGACAGGGCATCAGGAGGCTCGTTTAGCTTCCCGGGACGATACAAGATCTCGTAGTTGTAGGTGGAGAGTTCGATCTTCCACCGTAAGATCTTGTTGTTTTTTTATCTTGCCCCGCTGTGCATTATCGAACATGAAGGCAACCGACTGTTGGCCAGTGAGGAGAGTGAATCTCCTGCCGGCCAGGTAATGCCTCCAATGACGCATAGCTTCTACTATGGCCTGGGCCTCCTTTTCGACTGAGGAGTGGCGGATTTCGGAAGCATGGAGAGTACGGGGGAAGAAGGCCACTGGTCTGCCCGCTTGGTTGAGGGTGGCCGCCAGAGCTACTTCCCGACCTGGAACGGGAGGGACTCGTCGATGGCGTGCATCGTGGCCTTTGCAATGTCTGCTTTGATGCGGCTGAAGGCCTGGCAGGCCTC
The DNA here is from genome assembly GCF_047496885.1 of Scyliorhinus torazame. Classification (NCBI taxonomy): domain Eukaryota; kingdom Metazoa; phylum Chordata; class Chondrichthyes; order Carcharhiniformes; family Scyliorhinidae; genus Scyliorhinus; species Scyliorhinus torazame. The sequence continues at coordinate 368,504,149 of NC_092710.1, forward strand.
TATCGACAGGGGAAAAGCTGTGGATTGGATCAGGGGACGGGCCTTGTCCGCGTAGTTGGGGACCCACTGGACGTAGTAGCTGAGAAACCCTCGGCAACGTTTCAGGGCCTTGGAGCAGTGAGGGAGGGGAACTCCATAAGGGGGCGCATGCGTTCAGGGTCGGGGCCTATCACTCCATTTTGCACTACGTAGCCGAGGATGGCTAGGCGGTCGGTGCTAAACACGCATTTATCCTTGTTGTATGTAAGGTTCAGGATTTTAGCGGTCTGGAGGAATTTTCGGAGGTTGGTGTCGTGGTCCTGCTGGTCGTGGCCGCAGATGGTGACATTATCGAGATACGGGAATGTTGCCCGTAAACCGTACCGGCCAACCATTCGGTCCATCTCGCGCTGGAAGACCGAGACCCCGTTGGTGACACCGAAGGGAACCCTTAAGAAGTGGTAGAGCCGCCCATCTGCCTCGAAGGCAGTGTACTTGCGGTCACTAGTGCGGGTAGGGAGCTGGTGGTAGGCGGACTTGAGATCCACGTGGAGAAGTCCTTATAATGCACGATCCTGTTTACCAGGTCGGATATGCGGGGGAGAGGGTACGCGTCCAGCTGCGTAAACCTGTTGATGGTCTGACTGTAGTCGATGACCATCCTATGCTTCTCCCCGGTCTTTACCACCACTACTTGAGCTCTCCAGGGGCTGTTACTGGCTTCAATGACCCCTTCCCTCAGTAGCCGTTGGACCTCTGGCCTAATAAAGATCCGGTTCTGGGACTGTACCGTCTGCTCCTGGTGGCGACGGGTTTGCAATCCGGGGTGAGGTTCGCAAACAGGGAAGGCGGGTCGACCTTAAGGGTCGCGAGGCCGCAGACAGTAAGGGGGGGGGGTTTAGGGCCGCCGAATTGGAAGGTCAGACTTTGAAGGTTTCACTGGAAGTCTAAACCCAGGAGTGTAGCCGCGCAGAGGTGGGGAAGGACGTAGAGACGGAAATTTTTGAACTTCCTTCCCTGGACCGTGAGGTTTGCTCCACAAAACCCCTTTATCTCCACTGAGTGTGAACCGGAGGCCAGGGAGATTTTTTGATTAAGAGGGTGGATGAGGAGAGAACAGCGCCTTACCGTGTCAGGGTGTATGAAGTTCTCCGTGCTCCCAGAGTCGATTAGGCAGGACGCCTCGTGCCCGTTGATGAATACGGTCATCGTAGCGGTTGAGAGTGTTCGAGGCCGAGACTGATCCAGAGTCACCGAGGCTAATCTCAGCAGTTGAGGGTTCTGTTCAGGCAGTGCGTGGTCAGCCGAGCTGGGGTCCTGGGGGTTCATCCAAGATGGCGTCTCCCATTGGTCGCACATGGCTGGGGGTGCACAAAATGGTGGCTCCTATCCCTCCAACATGGCGTCCGTGGAACAAGATGGCGGCGACCGCTGGCCGCACGGGGACCGTGGAGAGGTTTGTGGTGGCGGTCCGCATTCGCCGCCGGAGACCGCGGCAACCGCATGGGCCTGGCATTCCACCACGAAATGGCCCTTTTTTCCGCATCCCTTGCAGGTGGATGCGCGGGCCGGGCAGCGCTGGCGGGGGTGCTTGGCCTGCCCGCAAAAGTAGCAACGGGGCCCTCGGGGTTGCCAGGCTGCCTTGCAGCGCAGGCCTGTGGGGGGATGGGGGAAGTCTCAGGGTCGGCAGCGGAGGGGTTCCAGGCTGCCCAGGGGGCTGCTGCGCGGTCGGGAACGTAAGCGCGGGCGTTCCTGGAGGCGTCGTCCCTGAAACCCAGGGTGTCCTTTTCTAACAGGCGCTGGTGGATTTGGGACGATATCATACCTGCCACGAAAGCGTCCCGGACTAAGAGTTCCGTGTGTTCGCTCGCCGAAACTTGCGGGCAGCCGCAGCTTCTGCCCAACACCAGGAGTGCACGACTACAATTCCTCCAGCCATTCCCCAGGGGTTTGTTGCCTTATTGCCAGCAGGTGCAGGGCGTAGACCTGGTTTACCGGGCGAATATAGTGTTCTTTTAGCAGCTCTATTGCTGCATCGAAGTCTTCCGCTTCCTCGATGAGGGTGTAAATCTCCGGGCTCACCCTTGAGTGCAGGACGTGCAGTTTCTGCTCTCCCGTGGGTGCGTTTTCGGCCGTCGCGAGGTACCCTTTAAAGCACGCCAGCCAGTGCTTGAAGGTTGCCGCTGAGTTCGCCGCGTGGGGGCTGAGTTGCAGACACTCCGGCTTGATTCGGAGCTCCATCCTTTTTAAACCTAGCTTATTAAATTGATGCACGATCAATGACCACTAAAACGAGGTTGTAGTCCAACTGAAGGCTTTAATAAGCTAGATGTTTCCCCCAGCAGCTCAGGTACAGAATGAAGGCTGCTGGGGCGGCACGGGTTCTTATACCCCGCCTAGCAGGGCGGAGCTATCATACACTCGAACCAATATAAAGCATACAGTTTCCACCAATGATGCTCCAGCCTATCAGGTACCATATTACCTATAATACCACAGGGGGAGGCGGGAGGGAGAGAGGGGGAAGGAGGGAGAGGCGGGGGAGAGAGAGAGAGAGGGGGAGAGAGAGGGGGAAGGAGGGGGAGGCGGGAGGGAGAGAGAGGGGGAAGGAGGGGGAGGCGGGATGGAGAGAGAGAGGGGGAAGGAGGGGGGGGCGGGAGAGGGGGAAGGAATGGGAGATGGGGGAGGAGAGAGGGGGAAGGAGGGGGAGGTGGGAGGGAGAGAGAGAGGGAGGGGAGGTGGGAGGAAGAGGGGGAAGGAGGGGGAGGTGGGAGGGAGAGACAGAGGGAGGGGGAGGTGGGAGGGAGAGAGAGCGAGGGAGGGGGTGGCGGGAGGGAGAGAGAGGGGGAAGGAGGGGGAGGTGGGAGGGAGAGAGAGGAGGGAGGGGGAGGGAGAGAGAGAGGGGAAGGAGTGGGAGTGGGGGGAAGGCATGGGGGAGAGAGAGGGGGAAGGAGGGGGAGACGGGGGGAGAGAAAGGGGGATTGGGGGGAAGGCGTGGGGGAGAGAGAGGGGGAAGGAGGGGGAGACGGGGGGAGAGAAAGGGGGATGGAGGGGGAGACAGGGGAGAGAGAGAGGGGGAAGGAGGGGTAGGTGTGGGGGAGAGAGAGAGGGGGAAGGAGGGGAATTGGGGGGAAGGATGGGGGGAAGGATGGGGGGAAGGAGGGGGAGACGGGGGAGGGAGGGGGAAGGAGGGAAGGAGGGGGAACTGGGAGGGGGAGAGACGGGGAGGTGGGGGAGAGAGAGAGGGAAGGAGGGGGATCCAGGAGGGGGAGAGAGGGGGATGTGGCAGGGAGAGCGAGAGGGGAAAGGAGGAGGAGGTGGGGGGGAGAGAGAGAGAGGGGGAAGGAGCGGGAGGTGGGGGGGGGAGAGAGAGAGGGAAGGAGGGGGAACCGGGAGGGGGAAGAGGGGGAAGGAGGGGGAGGTGGCAGGGAGAGCGGGAGGGGGAGGCGGGGGGGGGGGAGCGAGGGGGAGACGGGGGGGGGGGAGCGAGGTGGAGACGGGGAGGGGGGGAGCGAGGGGGAGGCGGGGAGGGGGGGGGAGCGAGTGGGAGACGGGGGGGGGGGAGAGAGAGGGAAGGAGGGGGGACCGGGAGGGGAAGAGGGGGAAGGAGGGGGAGGTGGCAGGGAGAGCGGGAGGGGGAGGCGGGGGGGGGGGGGAAGGGGGGGAGCGAAGGGGAGACGGGGGGGAGGGGGGGAGAGCAAGGGGGAGACGGGGGGGGGGAAGGGGGGAGAGCGAGGGGGAGACAGGGGGGGGGAAGGGGGGGAGGGGGGGGAGGGGGGGAGCGAGGGGGAGACCGGGGGGGGGGGGGGGGGAGCGAGGGGGGAGCCATGCAATGCCACGCCTGCCTACTTTGCCAGGTCAGTTATGAGGGTGTGATCACTGTCACAGGGATCGGGAGTGACTGCTGCTGAATCCCGGGTCACAGACACACACCAATGTGTGAATCCCTGGTCACAGACACACACCAATGTGTGAATCCCGGGTCACAGACACACACCAATGTGTGAATCCCGGGTCACAGACACACACCAATGTGTGAATCCCGGGTCACAGACACACACCAATGTGTGAATCCCGGGTCACAGACACACACCAATGTGTGAATCCCGGGTCACAGACACACCAATGTGTGAATCCCGGGTCACAGACACACACCAATGTGTGAATCCCGGGTCACAGACACACATCAATGTGTGAATCCCTGGTCACAGACACACACCAATGTGTGAATCCCGGGTCACAGACACACACCAATGTGTGAATCCCGGGTCACAGACACACCAATGTGTGAATCCCGGGTCACAGACACACACCAATGTGTGAATCCCGGGTCACAGACACACATCAATGTGTGAATCCCGGGTCACAGACACACACCAATGTGTGAATCCCGGGTCACAGACACACACCAATGTGTGAATCCCGGGTCACGGACACACCAATGTGTGAATCCCGGGTCACAGACACACACCAATGTGTGAATCCCGGGTCACGGACACACCAATGTGTGAATCCCGGGTCACAGACACACACCAATGTGTGAGTCCCTGGTCACAGACACACACCAATGTGTGAATCCCTGGTCACAGACACACACCAATGTGTGAATCCCTGGTCACAGACACACACCAATGTGTGAGTCCCTGGTCACAGACACACACCAATGTGTGAATCCCGGGTCACAGACACACCAATGTGTGAATCCCGGGTCACAGACACACACCAATGTGTGAGTCCCTGGTCACAGACACACACCAATGTGTGAATCCCGGGTCACAGACACACACCAATGTGTGAATCCCGGGTCACAGACACACCAATGTGTGAATCCCGGGTCACAGACACACACCAATGTGTGAATCCCGGGTCACAGACACACACCAATGTGTGAATCCCGGGTCACAGACACACACCAATGTGTGAATCCCGGGTCACAGACACACACCAATGTGTGAATCCCTGGTCACAGACACACACCAATGTGTGAATCCCTGGTCACAGACACACACCAATGTGTGAATCCCTGGTCACAGACACACACCAATGTGTGAATCCCGGGTCACAGACACACACCAATGTGTGAATCCCTGGTCACAGACACACACCAATGTGTGAATCCCGGGTCACAGACACACACCAATGTGTGAATCCCGGGTCACAGACACACACCAATGTGTGAATCCCGGGTCACAGACACACACCAATGTGTGAGTCCCTGGTCACAGACACACACCAATGTGTGAATCCCGGGTCACAGACACACACCAATGTGTGAATCCCGGGTCACAGACACACACCAATGTGTGAATCCCTGGTCACAGACACACACCAATGTGTGAATCCCGGGTCACAGACACACACCAATGTGTGAATCCCGGGTCACAGACACACACCAATGTGTGAATCCCGGGTCACAGACACACACCAATGTGTGAATCCCGGGTCACAGACACACACCAATGCGTGAATCCCGGGTCACAGACACACACCAATGTGTGAATCCCGGGTCACAGACACACACCAATGTGTGAATCCCGGGTCACAGACACACACCAATGTGTGAATCCCGGGTCACAGACACACACCAATGTGTGAATCCCGGGTCACAGATCCCGGGTCACAGACACACACCAATGTGTGAATCCCGGGTCACAGTCACACACCAATGTGTGAATCCCGGGTCACAGATCCCGGGTCACAGACACACACCAATGTGTGAATCCCGGGTCACAGACACACACCAATGTGTGAATCCCGGGTCACAGTCACACACCAATGTGTGAATCCCGGGTCACAGACACACACCAATGTGTGAATCCCGGGTCACAGACACACACCAATGTGTGAATCCCTGGTCACAGACACACACCAATGTGTGAATCCCGGGTCACAGACACACACCAATGTGTGAGTCCCGGGTCACAGACACACACCAATGTGTGAATCCCGGGTCACAGACACACACCAATGTGTGAATCCCGGGTCACAGACACACACCAATGTGTGAGTCCCTGGTCACAGACACACACCAATGTGTGAATCCCGGGTCACAGACACACACCAATGTGTGAATCCCGGGTCACAGACACACACCAATGTGTGAATCTCGGGTCACAGACACACCAATGTGTGAATCCCGGGTCACAGACACACACCAATGTGTGAATCCCGGGTCACAGACACACACCAATGTGTGAATCCCTGGTCACAGACACACACCAATGTGTGAGTCCCGGGTCACAGACACACACCTATGTGGGAATCCCGGGTCACAGACACACACCAATGTGTGAATCCCTGGTCACAGACACACACCAATGTGTGAATCCCTGGTCACAGACACACACCAATGTGTGAATCCCGGGTCACAGACACACACCAATGTGTGAATCCCGGGTCACAGACACACACCAATGTGTGAGTCCCGGGTCACAGACACACACCAATGTGTGAATCCCTGGTCACAGACACACACCAATGTGTGAGTCCCGTGTCACAGACACACACCAATGTGTGAATCCCTGGTCACAGACACACACCAATGTGTGAATCCCTGGTCACAGACACGCACCAATGTGTGAATCCCGGGTCACAGACACACACCAATGTGTGAATCCCTGGTCACAGACACACACCAATGTGTGAATCCCGGGTCACAGATCCCGGGTCACAGACACACACCAATGTGTGAATCCCTGGTCACAGACACACACCAATGTGTGAATCCCTGGTCACAGACACACACCAATGTGTGAATCCCGGGTCACAGACACACACCAATGTGTGAATCCCGGGTCACAGACACACACCAATGTGTGAATCCCGGGTCACAGACACACACCAATGTGTGAGTCCCTGGTCACAGACACACACCAATGTGTGAATCCCTGGTCACAGACACACACCAATGTGTGAATCCCGGGTCACAGACACACACCAATGTGTGAGTCCCGGGTTACAGACACACACCAATGTGTGAATCCCGGGTCACAGACACACACCAATGTGTGAGTCCCTGGTCACAGACACACACCAATGTGTGAAACCCGGGTCACAGACACACACCAATGTGTGAATCCCTGGTCACAGACACACCAATGTGTGAATCCCGGGTCACAGACACACACCAATGTGTGAATCCCTGGTCACAGACACACCAATGTGTGAATCCCGGGTCACAGACACACACCAATGTGTGAATCCCTGGTCACTGACACACACCAATGTGTGAATCCCGGGTCACAGACACACACCAATGTGTGAATCCCGGGTCACAGACACACACCAATGTGTGAATCCCTGGTCACAGACACACACCAATGTGTGAGTCCCGGGTCACAGACACACACCTATGTGGGAATCCCGGGTCACAGACACACACCAATGTGTGAATCCCTGGTCACAGACACACACCAATGTGTGAATCCCTGGTCACAGACACACACCAATGTGTGAATCCCGGGTCACAGACACACACCAATGTGTGAATCCCGGGTCACAGACACACACCAATGTGTGAGTCCCGGGTCACAGACACACACCAATGTGTGAATCCCTGGTCACAGACACACACCAATGTGTGAGTCCCGTGTCACAGACACACACCAATGTGTGAATCCCTGGTCACAGACACACACCAATGTGTGAATCCCTGGTCACAGACACGCACCAATGTGTGAATCCCGGGTCACAGACACACACCAATGTGTGAATCCCTGGTCACAGACACACACCAATGTGTGAATCCCGGGTCACAGATCCCGGGTCACAGACACACACCAATGTGTGAATCCCTGGTCACAGACACACACCAATGTGTGAATCCCTGGTCACAGACACACACCAATGTGTGAATCCCGGGTCACAGACACACACCAATGTGTGAATCCCGGGTCACAGACACACACCAATGTGTGAATCCCGGGTCACAGACACACACCAATGTGTGAGTCCCTGGTCACAGACACACACCAATGTGTGAATCCCTGGTCACAGACACACACCAATGTGTGAATCCCGGGTCACAGACACACACCAATGTGTGAGTCCCGGGTTACAGACACACACCAATGTGTGAATCCCGGGTCACAGACACACACCAATGTGTGAGTCCCTGGTCACAGACACACACCAATGTGTGAAACCCGGGTCACAGACACACACCAATGTGTGAATCCCTGGTCACAGACACACCAATGTGTGAATCCCGGGTCACAGACACACACCAATGTGTGAATCCCTGGTCACAGACACACCAATGTGTGAATCCCGGGTCACAGACACACACCAATGTGTGAATCCCTGGTCACTGACACACACCAATGTGTGAATCCCGGGTCACAGACACACACCAATGTGTGAATCCTGGGTCACAGACACACACCAATGTGTGAATCCCGGCTCACAGACACACACCAATGTGTGAATCCCTGGTCACAGACACACCAATGTGTGAATCCCGGGTCACAGGCACACACCAATGTGTGAATCCCGGGTCACAGACACACACCAATGTGTGAATCCCTGGTCACAGACACACACCAATGTGTGAATCCCGGGTCACAGACACACACCAATGTGTGAATCCCGGGTCACAGACACACACCAATGTGTGAATCCCTGGTCACAGACACACACCAATGTGTGAATCCCGGGTCACAGACACACACCAATGTGTGAATCCCGGGTCACAGACACACACCAATGTGTGAATCCCGGGTCACAGACACACACCAATGTGTGAATCCCGGGTCACAGACACACACCAATGTGTGAATCCCGGGTCACAGACACACACCAATGTGTGAATCCCGGGTCACAGACACACCAATGTGTGAGTCCCTGGTCACAGACGCACACCAATGTGTGAATCCCGGGTCACAGACACACACCAATGTGTGAATCCCGGGTCACAGACACACACCAATGTGTGAATCCCGGGTCACAGACACACACCAATGTGTGAGTCCCTGGTCACAGACACACACCAATGTGTGAGTCCTGGGTCACAGACACACACCAATGTGTGAATCCCGGGTCACAGACACACACCAATGTGTGAATCCCGGGTCACAGACACACACCAATGTGTGAATCCCGGGTCACAGACACACACCAATGTGTGAATCCCGGGTCACAGACACACACCAATGTGTGAATCCCTGGTCACAGACACACACCAATGTGTGAGTCCCTGGTCACAGACACACACCAATGTGTGAATCCCTGGTCACAGACACACACCAATGTGTGAGTCCCTGGTCACAGACACACACCAATGTGTGAATCCCTGGTCACAGACACACACCAATGTGTGAATCCCGGGTCACAGACACACACCAATGTGTGAATCCCGGGTCACAGACACACACCAATGTGTGAATCCCTGGTCACAGACACACACCAATGTGTGAGTCCCTGGTCACAGACACACACCAATGTGTGAATCCCTGGTCACAGACACACACCAATGTGTGAATCCCTGGTCACAGACACACACCAATGTGTGAGTCCCTGGTCACAGACACACACCAATGTGTGAATCCCTGGTCACAGACACACACCAATGTGTGAGTCCCTGGTCACAGACACACACCAATGTGTGAATCCCTGGTCACAGACACACACCAATGTGTGAGTCCCGGGTCACAGACACACACCAATGTGTGAATCCCGGGTCACAGACACACACCAATGTGTGAATCCCGGGTCACAGACACACACCAATGTGTGAATCCCGGGTCACAGACACACACCAATGTGTGAATCCGGGGTCACAGACACACACCAATGTGTGAATCCCGGGTCACAGACACACACCAATGTGTGAATCCCGGGTCACTGACACACACCAATGTGTGAATCCCGGGTCACAGACACACCAATGTGTGAATCCCGGGTCACAGACACACACCAATGTGTGAATCCCGGGTCACAGACACACCAATGTGTGAGTCCCGGGTCACAGACACACACCAATGTGTGAATCCCTGGTCACAGACACACACCAATGTGTGAATCCCGGGTCACAGACACACACCAATGTGTGAATCCCGGGTCACAGACACACACCAATGTGTGAATCCCGGGTCACAGACACACACCAATGTGTGAGTCCCGGGTCACAGACACACACCAATGTGTGAATCCCGGGTCACAGACACACACCAATGTGTGAATCCCGGGTCACAGACACACACCAATGTGTGAATCCCGGGTCACAGACACACACCAATGTGTGAGTCCCTGGTCACAGACACACACCAATGTGTGAATCCCGGGTCACAGACACACACCAATGTGTGAATCCCGGGTCACAGACACACACCAATGTGTGAATCCCGGGTCACAGACACACACCAATGTGTGAGTCCCTGGTCACAGACACACACCAATGTGTGAATCCCGGGTCACAGACACACACCAATGTGTGAATCCCGGGTCACAGACACACCAATGTGTGAATCCCGGGTCACAGACACACACCAATGTGTGAATCCCGGGTCACAGACACACACCATTGTGTGAATCCCGGGTCACAGACACATTACCAATGTGTGAATCCCTGGTCACAGACACACACCAATGTGTGAATCCCGGGTCACAGACACCAATGTGTGAATCCCGGGTCACAGACACACACCAATGTGTGAATCCCGGGTCACAGACACACACCAATGTGTGAATCCCGGGTCACTGACACACACCAATGTGTGAATCCCGGGTCACAGACACACACCAATGTGTGAATCCCGGGTCACAGACACACACCAATGTGTGAATCCCTGGTCACAGACACACACCAATGTGTGAATCCCGGTTCACTGACACACACCAATGTGTGAGTCCCGGGTCACAGACACCAATGTGTGAATCCCGGGTCACAGACACACACCAATGTGTGAATCCCTGGTCACAGACACACACCAATGTGTGAATCCCGGGTCAAAGACACACACCAATGTGTGAATCCCGGGTCACAGACACACACCAATGTGTGAATCCCTGGTCACAGACACACACCAATGTGTGAATCCCGGGTCACAGACACACACCAATGTGTGAATCCCTGGTCACAGACACACACCAATGTGTGAATCCCGGGTCACAGACACCAATGTGTGAATCCCGGGTCACAGACACACACCAATGTGTGAATCCCTGGTCACAGACACACACCAATGTGTGAATCCCTGGTCACAGACACACACCAATGTGTGAATCCCTGGTCACAGACACACACCAATGTGTGAATCCCGGGTCACAGACACACACCAATGTGTGAATCCCGGGTCACAGACACACACCAATGTGTGAATCCCTGGTCACAGACACACACCAATGTGTGAATCCCGGGTCACAGACACACACCAATGTGTGAATCCCGGGTCACAGACACACACCAATGTGTGAATCCCGGGTCACAGACACACACCAATGTGTGAATCCCTGGTCACAGACACACACAAATGTGTGAATCCCGCGTCACAGACACACACCAATGTGTGAATCCCGGGTCACAGACACACACCAATGTGTGAATCCCGGGTCACTGACACACACCAATGTGTGAATCCCGGGTCACAGACACACACCAATGTGTGAATCCCGGGTCACAGACACACACCAATGTGTGAGTCCCTGGTCACAGACACACACCAATGTGTGAATCCCTGGTCACAGACACACACCAATGTGTGAATCCCGGGTCACAGACACACACCAATGTGTGAATCCCGGGTCACAGACACACACCAATGTGTGAATCCCTGGTCACAGACACACACCAATGTGTGAGTCCCTGGTCACAGACACACCAATGTGTGAATCCCTGGTCACAGACACACACCAATGTGTGAGTCCCGGGTCACAGACACACACCAATGTGTGAGTCCCTGGTCACAGACAAACACCAATGTGTGAATCCCGGGTCACAGACACACACCAATGTGTGAGTCCCTGGTCACAGACAAACACCAATGTGTGAATCCCGGGTCACAGACACACACCAATGTGTGAATCCCGGGTCACAGACACACACCAATGTGTGAATCCCGGGTCACAGACACACACCAATGTGTGAATCCCGGGTCACAGACACACACCAATGTGTGAATCCCGGGTCACAGACACACACCAATGTGTGAATCCCGGGTCACAGACACACACCAATGTGTGAATCCCGGGTCACAGACACACACCAATGTGTGAGTCCCTGGTCACAGACACACACCAATGTGTGAATCCCTGGTCACAGACACACACCAATGTGTGAATCCCGGGTCACAGACACACACCAATGTGTGAATCCCGGGTCACAGACACACACCAATGTGTGAATCCCGGGTCACAGACACACACCAATATGTGAATCCCGGGTCACAGACACACACCAATGTGTGAATCCCTGGTCACAGACACACACCAATGTGTGAATCCCGGGTCACAGACACACACCAATGTGTGAATCCCTGGTCACAGACACACACCAATGTGTGAATCCCGGGTCGCAGACACACACCAATGTGTGAATCCCTGGTCACAGACACACACCAATGTGTGAATCCCTGGTCACAGACACACACCAATGTGTGAATCCCGGGTCACAGACACACACCAATGTGTGAATCCCTGGTCACAGACACACACCAATGTGTGAATCCCGGGTCACAGACACACACCAATGTGTGAATCCCTGGTCACAGACACACACCAATGTGTGAATCCCTGGTCACAGACACACACCAATGTGTGAATCCCGGGTCACAGACACACACCAATGTGTGAATCCCGGGTCACAGACACACACCAATGTGTGAATCCCTGGTTCACAGACACACACCAATGTGTGAATCCCGGGTCACAGACACACACCAATGTGTGAATCCCGGGTCACAGACACACACCAATGTGTGAATCCCTGGTCACAGACACACACCAATGTGTGAATCCCGGGTCACAGACACACACCAATGTGTGAATCCCGGGTCACAGACACACACCAATGTGTGAATCCCGGGTCAAAGACACACACCAATGTGTGAATCCCGGGTCACAGACACACACCAATGTGTGAGTCCCGGGTCACAGACACACACCAATGTGTGAATCCCGGGTCACAGACACACACCAATGTGTGAATCCCGGGTCACAGACACACACCAATGTGTGAATCCCGGGTCACAGACACACACCAATGTGTGAATCCCGGGTCACAGACACACACCAATGTGTGAATCCCTGGTCACAGACACACACCAATGTGTGAATCCCTGGTCACAGACACACACCAATGTGTGAATCCCGGGTCACAGACACACACCAATGTGTGAATCCCGGGTCACAGACACACACCAATGTGTGAATCCCGGGTCACAGACACACACCAATGTGTGAATCCCTGGTCAAAGACACACACCAATGTGTGAATCCCGGGTCACAGACACACACCAATGTGTGAATCCCGGGTCACAGACACACACCAATGTGTGAGTCCCGGGTCACAGACACACACCAATGTGTGAATCCCGGGTCACAGACACACACCAATGTGTGAATCCCGGGTCACAGACACACACCAATGTGTGAGTCCCGGGTCACAGACACACACCAATGTGTGAATCCCGGGTCACAGACACACACCAATGTGTGAATCCCTGGTCACAGACACACACCAATGTGTGAATCCCTGGTCAAAGACACACACCAATGTGTGAATCCCGGGTCACAGACACACACCAATGTGTGAATCCCTGGTCACAGACACACACCAATGTGTGAATCCCGGGTCACAGACACACACCAATGTGTGAATCCCGGGTCACAGACACACACCAATGTGTGAATCCCGGGTCACAGACACACACCAATGTGTGAATCCCGGGTCACAGACACACACCAATGTGTGAATCCCGGGTCACAGACACACACCAATGTGTGAATCCCGGGTCACAGACACACACCAGTGTGTGAATCCCGGGTCACAGACACACACCAATGTGTGAGTCCCGGGTCACAGACACACACCAATGTGTGAATCCCGGGTCACAGACACACACCAATGTGTGAGTCCCTGGTCAAAGACACACACCAATGTGTGAATCCCTGGTCACAGACACACACCAATGTGTGAATCCCGGGTCACAGACACACACCAATGTGTGAATCCCGGGTCACAGACACACACCAATGTGTGAATCCCTGGTCACAGACACACACCAATGTGTGAATCCCGGGTCACAGACACACACCAATGTGTGAATCCCGGGTCACAGACACACACCAATGTGTGAATCCCGGGTCACAGACACACACCAATGTGTGAATCCCTGGTCACAGACACACACCAATGTGTGAATCCCGGGTCACAGACACACACCAATGTGTGAATCCCGGGTCACAGACACACACCAATGTGTGAATCCCGGGTCACAGACACACACCAATGTGTGAATCCCGGGTCACTGACACACACCAATGTGTGAATCCCGGGTCACAGACACACACCAGTGTGTGAATCCCGGGTCACAGACACACCAATGTGTGAATCCCGGGTCACAGACACACACCAATGTGTGAATCCCTGGTCACAGACACACACCAATGTGTGAATCCCGGGTCACAGACACACACCAATGTGTGAATCCCTGGTCACAGACACACCAATGTGTGAATCCCGGGTCACAGACACACACCAATGTGTGAATCCCGGGTCACAGACACACACCAATGTGTGAGTCCCTGGTCACAGACACACACCAATGTGTGAATCCCTGGTCACAGACACACACCAATGTGTGAATCCCGGGTCACAGACACACACCAATGTGTGAATCCCTGGTCACAGATACACACCAATGTGTGAGTCCCTGGTCACAGACACACACCAATGTGTGAATCCCTGGTCACAGACACACACCAATGTGTGAATCCCGGGTCACACACACCAATGTGTGAGTCCCGGGTCACAGACACACACCAATGTGTGAATCCCGGGTCACAGGCACACACCAATGTGTGAATCCCGGGTCACAGACACACACCAATGTGTGAATCCCTGGTCACAGACACACACCAATGTGTGAGTCCCTGGTCACAGACACACACCAATGTGTGAATCCCGGGTCAAAGACACACACCAATGTGTGAATCCCTGGTCACAGACACACACCAATGTGTGAATCCCGGGTCACAGACACACACCAATGTGTGAATCCCGGGTCACAGACACACACCAATGTGTGAATCCCGGGTCACAGACACACACCAATGTGTGAAACACTGGTCACAGACACACACCAATGTGTGAATCCCGGGTCACAGACACACACCAATGTGTGAGTCCCGGGTCACAGACACACACCAATGTGTGAATCCCGGGTCACAGACACACACCAATGTGTGAATCCCGGGTCACAGACACCAATGTGTGAATCCCGGGTCACAGACACACACCAATGTGTGAATCCCGGGTCACAGACACACACCAATGTGTGAATCCCGGGTCACAGACACACACCAATGTGTGAATCCCGGGTCACAGACACACACCAATGTGTGAATCCCGGGTCACAGACACACACCAATGTGTGAATCCCGGGTCACAGACACCAATGTGTGAATCCCGGGTCACAGACACACACCAATGTGTGAATCCCGGGTCACAGACACACACCAATGTGTGAATCCCGGGTCACAGACACACACCAATGTGTGAATCCCGGGTCACAGACACACACCAATGTGTGAATCCCGTGTCACAGACACACACCAATGTGTGAATCCCGGGTCACAGACACACACCAATGTGTGAGTCCCTGGTCAAAGACACACACCAATGTGTGAGTCCCTGGTCAAAGACACACACCAATGTGTGAATCCCTGGTCACAGACACACACCAATGTGTGAATCCCTGGTCACAGACACACACCAATGTGTGAATCCCGGGTCACAGACACACACCAATGTGTGAATCCCTGGTCACAGACACACACCAATGTGTGAGTCCCTGGTCAAAGACACACACCAATGTGTGAGTCCCTGGTCAAAGACACACACCAATGTGTGAATCCCTGGTCACAGACACACACCAATGTGTGAATCCCTGGTCACAGACACACACCAATGTGTGAATCCCGGGTCACAGACACACACCAATGTGTGAGTCCCGGGTCACAGACACACACCAATGTGTGAATCCCTGGTCACAGACACACACCAATGTGTGAATCCCTGGTCACAGACACACACCAATGTGTGAATCCCCGGTCACAGACACACACCAATGTGTGAATCCCTGGTCACAGACACACACCAATGTGTGAATCCCTGGTCACAGACACACACCAATGTGTGAATCCCGGGTCACAGACACACCAATGTGTGAATCCCGGGTCACAGACACACACCAATGTGTGAATCCCGGGTCACAGACACACACCAATGTGTGAATCCCGGGTCACAGACACACACCAGTGTGTGAGTCCCGGGTCACAGACACACCAATGTGTGAATCCCGGGTCACAGACACACACCAATGTGTGAATCCCGGGTCACAGACACACACCAATGTGTGAATCCCGGGTCACAGACACACACCAATGTGTGAATCCCGGGTCACAGACACACACCAATGTGTGAATCCCTGGTCACAGACACACACCAATGTGTGAATCCCGGGTCACAGACACACACCAATGTGTGAATCCCGGGTCACAGACACACACCAATGTGTGAGTCCCTGGTCACAGACACACACCAATGTGTGAATCCCGGGTCAAAGACACACACCAATGTGTGAATCCCGGGTCACAGACACACACCAATGTGTGAATCCCTGGTCACTGACACACACCAATGTGTGAATCCCTGGTCACAGACACACACCAATGTGTGAATCCCGGGTCACAGACACACACCAATGTGTGAGTCCCTGGTCAAAGACACACACCAATGTGTGAATCCCTGGTCACTGACACACACCAATGTGTGAGTCCCGGGTCACAGACACACACCAATGTGTGAATCCCGGGTCACAGACACACACCAATGTGTGAATCCCGGGTCACAGACACACACCAATGTGTGAATCCCGGGTCACAGACACACACCAATGTGTGAATCCCGGGTCACAGACACACACCAATGTGTGAATCCCTGGTCACAGACACACACCAATGTGTGAATCCCGGGTCACAGACACACACCAATGTGTGAATCCCGGGTCACAGACACACACCAATGTGTGAATCCCTGGTCACAGACACACACCAATGTGTGAATCCCGGGTCACAGACACACACCAATGTGTGAATCCCTGGTCACAGACACACACCAATGTGTGAATCCCTGGTCACAGACACACACCAATGTGTGAATCCCTGGTCACAGACACACACCAATGTGTGAGTCCCGGGTCACAGACACACACCAATGTGTGAATCCCGGGTCACAGACACACACCAATGTGTGAATCCCGGGTCACAGACACACACCAATGTGTGAATCCCTGGTCACAGACACACACCAATGTGTGAATCCCGGGTCACAGACACACACCAATGTGTGAATCCCGGGTCACAGACACACACCAATGTGTGAATCCCGGGTCACAGACACACACCAATGTGTGAATCCCTGGTCACAGACACACACCAATGTGTGAATCCCGGGTCACAGACACACACCAATGTGTGAATCCCGGGTCACAGACACACACCAATGTGTGAATCCCTGGTCACAGACACACACCAATGTGTGAATCCCGGGTCACAGACACACACCAATGTGTGAATCCCGGGTCACAGACACACACCAATGTGTGAATCCCTGGTCACAGACACACACCAATGTGTGAATCCCGGGTCACAGACACACACCAATGTGTGAATCCCGGGTCACAGACACACACCAATGTGTGAATCCCGGGTCACAGACACACACCAATGTGTGAATCCCGGGTCACAGACACACACCAATGTGTGAATCCCGGGTCACAGACACACACCAGTGTGTGAGTCCCGGGTCACAGACACACACCAATGTGTCAATCCTGGGTCACAGACACACACCAATGTGTGAGTCCCTGGTCACAGACACACACCAATGTGTGAATCCCGGGTCACAGACACACACCAATGTGTGAATCCCGGGTCACAGACACCAATGTGTGAATCCCGGGTCACAGACACACACCAATGTGTGAATCCCGGGTCACAGACACACACCAATGTGTGAATCCCGGGTCACAGACACACACCAATGTGTGAATCCCGGGTCACAGACACACACCAATGTGTGAATCCCGGGTTACAGACACACACCAATGTGTGAATCCCGGGTCACAGACACACCAATGTGTGAATCCCGGGTCACAGACACACACCAATGTGTGAATCCCTGGTCACAGACACACACCAATGTGTGAATCCCGGGTCACAGACACACACCAATGTGTGAGTCCCGGGTTACAGACACACACCAATGTGTGAATCCCGGGTCACAGACACACACCAATGTGTGAATCCCGGGTTACAGACACACACCAATGTGTGAATCCCGGGTCACAGACACACCAATGTGTGAATCCCGGGTCACAGACACACACCAATGTGTGAATCCCGGGTCACAGACACACACCAATGTGTGAATCCCGGGTCACAGACACACACCAATGTGTGAATCCCTGGTCACAGACACACACCAATGTGTGAATCCCGGGTCACAGACACACCAGTGTGTGAGTCCCGGGTCACAGACCCACACCAATGTGTGAATCCCGGGTCACAGACACACCAGTGTGTGAGTCCCGGGTCACAGACACACACCAATGTGTGAATCCCTGGTCACAGACACACACCAATGTGTGAATCCCGGGTCACAGACACACACCAATGTGTGAATCCCTGGTCACAGACACACACCAATGTGTGAATCCCGGGTCACAGACACACACCAATGTGTGAATCCCGGGTCACAGACACACACCAATGTGTGAATCCCTGGTCACAGACACACACCAATGTGTGAATCCCTGGTCACAGACACACACCAATGTGTGAATCCCGGGTCACAGACACACACCAATGTGTGAATCCCTGGTCACAGACACACACCAATGTGTGAATCCCGGGTCACAGACACACACCAATGTGTGAATCCCTGGTCACAGACACACACCAATGTGTGAATCCCGGGTCACAGACACACACCAATGTGTGAATCCCGGGTCACAGACACACACCAATGTGTGAATCCCTGGTCACAGACACACCAGTGTGTGAATCCCGGGTCACAGACACACACCAATGTGTGAATCCCTGGTCACAGACACACACCAATGTGTGAATCCCGGGTCACAGACACACACCAATGTGTGAATCCCGGGTCACAGACACACACCAATGTGTGAATCCCGGGTCACAGACACACCAATGTGTGAATCCCGGGTCACAGACACACACCAATGTGTGAATCCCGGGTCACAGACACACACCAATGTGTGAGTCCCGGGTCACAGACACACACCAGTGTGTGAATCCCGGGTCACAGACACACACCAATGTGTGAATCCCGGGTCACAGACACACACCAATGTGTGAATCCCGGGTCACAGACACACACCAATGTGTGAGTCCCTGGTCACAGACACACACCAATGTGTGAATCCCGGGTCACAGACACACACCAATGTGTGAATCCCGGGTCACAGACACACACCAATGTGTGAATCCCGGGTCACAGACACACACCAATGTGTGAATCCCTGGTCACAGACACACACCAATGTGTGAATCCCGGGTCACAGACACACCAATGTGTGAATCCCGGGTCACAGACACACACCAATGTGTGAATCCCTGGTCACAGACACACACCAATGTGTGAATCCCGGGTCACAGACACACACCAATGTGTGAATCCCGGGTCACAGA